>NC_039482.1:6323656-6623656 GCF_003590095.1 Trichoplusia ni | reverse complement strand
AATAGCTACTTCAATTATATCTTGTAACAATAACCTGTAATCCTTCAGGACCCCTCTCTCCTGCGGGCCCCTGTGGCCCGGGCGGACCGCTGGTCCCCGCCGCACCTGTCAAACCAATTGGTCCCTGGGAACCCGGTTGACCCTAAAACCAGTTAACAATGATACATACACCCTAATTTATTTCTTCATCAATCAATACAATAAATGCCATCACCACAATCAGTGTCCCAAAAATTTGAATATCAAAATTGTTTTGCCCGTTACATGTAATACACGTATAAACAACTTTTTCAATAATAGTGTCGATTTGTTTGCATGAATTTTCCAAAAAGGTTTTCGTCTTTCCGAAAACTGTTTGGTGATTTAATGACTGTTATTGTGTTACATATCCATGAACGCTATTTATTATGTTAATCAGAATTCCGAATCTAGCATTAAAGTGAAGTTTTATCAAAAATGTTGTTCATAAACTTGTGCTTTATAAATATTTACGTTACCGGAGCTCCATTTAGTCCTGGCAGTCCCCTGGGACCAGTCTCCCCATCTCTGCCTGCTCTGCCCGGTGCACCTTTTTCTCCTTTTGCACCTACAAAACACAATATTAATTTAATCACATAAGGTACTGTGACCCCGGTACACAAAGATCACTTCAATAATGAAGTGAAGTGAAATATAATCATTAATATATAACAGACAATAATTACCTAATACGAGTGAGGAGTTGAAGTTACTGGCAGGTCCGGGCGGGCCCTGCTCACCGCGCTCCCCTCGCGGGCCCACGGGCCCTGGTGGTCCTGGTGAACCCTGAATAGTAAAAATTTCTCACAATAATAAAGTTACAAATTAATTTTAATTTCGCTTGTTATGTTCTTATGAATTGCTAATTTCCTACGGATACGAGGCTATGTATTTGAGGCTGTCCTAAGCCCTACCAAATCCTTCGTTCCGTTTCAGTATCCAAACTCTTCACTGCAAATATCTTGAAACTGAAAGCGGAACTACAGAATTTTGGTAATAATACACATTTTTTCCTTACAATAATAGTTGACTTACATCTTTCCCATGTGTGCCCGGTACACCAGCTAATCCAACCAGACCTGCTTCACCCGGTTCTCCTATAAAGTATAATGAAAGGTTATTATCCAATAAAAGGAAAAGTGGAATCAAAACATTGCTTTCTGGAACCGCAACAATGAGCAATAGTCTAGGCGGCCTTGCCTTTTCCCAACTATATTGGGGTCGGCTTCCAGTCTAACCGGATTCAGCTAAGTACCAGTGTTTTACAAGGAGCGACTGCCTCTCTGACCTCCTAAACCCAGACTGGTTGTCAGACTTTCGACTACTTATAATAACTACCAACGATGTAGGAATATCTGCCGGGACCCGCAATTTCACGGGCCTTCCGTAACACGGAGGAACTCGTTATGACAAAGATGGTCACCCATCTACGGACCAAATACATCAAGTGTAGCTTAACCTGTGAACAATTCACTTATGCGGTTATAGCTTAGCCACGAGCCCCTCGTTTACCTACGAAGATTCTACTCAAAAGATGAGAATCCTCACCTTTTTGGCCGACATCTCCCTTTTCACCTTTGGAGCCGCGTCGTCCTGGTTCTCCCGGCGGTCCAACATATCCTGTCCCTGTCGTCTGAAAACATTTCAATGGCTTCAGTTTCTCTACAATTCTAAAATAACATCCTAAAATTCTATCATCTCTTACCACTACACCCATTTATATCAATATCGTACTGTCCTCCAATGACTGGCCAAGGCCGTTAATACTGCTATGCTGGAGGCCGTGGGTTCGATTCCCACCCAGGGCCACTTACTAGACCAACAGGCCACTCATTGGAGGACCTACCACTCAGGACCTATGTTTGAGTGATGAGCACAATCATTTGGTAATGTCTGGTTATGTCTAAGGTGTAATTTATCTATTATATGAAATGTATATTTAAAAATAAACAAGTCTGTTTATCAGTTATCAAGAATACATAATACAAGCTTTTTTACTGCGAGACTAGATGACATCGTATGAAGATTGTGGAAATACTGACAAATAAATCCTATATAATATCCAAAAAGGAGCATGATAACAACTTACATTGACGACATACCCCGGCAGACCGGGCGCCCCGGGATCGCCCCGGTCACCCTTGATCCCCGGTACTCCAGGCGCTCCTAAGAAACCTGGGTCACCTTTCGTACCTCGTATCCCCTGGAAAACAATAGATCCAAGTTCGTATGAACGTATAAAATAATTATTTTTAATATAATCAATTATGGAGTTTCTTGCCGTTTCTTCTCCATACTAATGACACTTTGGAACCGCGCAACTAGAGACATTTCTATAAGGTTTTTAAAGTTCCGGGAAAATCAGCCTTGAAGTAAAAACGTATGATTTTTTTTTAATTTTGAGACATTTTTTTAAGGCCTTCTCATAGTCATCCCACTCCCATTTTATCTTGGTTTCGACGTCAAGTCTAACTAGATTCAGCCGAACACTGTATTCATTTTGAGCGATTTTCTTATGGATTTCTTATTAAGTACTCTAGTCATTTACTTACCGGGATACCAGTAAATCCTCTCGGTCCCGGCTCTCCTTTGATGCCTGGAGGTCCAACTGGACCCTGTAAAAGGCGATTGTAATTTTTAATGCAAACCAAAACATTTCTTAGATATATAATTTTTCACTACATTTGTATAAGATCCAAAAAAAATCTCTGTTATTTTCACATTTAATTACAAGACAGTTGTTTAATTGAGTTAATTACTCAATTAATCCTCAGCGTCACAATAAATGCGAGTATGAAAAACCTTTCAAATAAAATTATACAAATGACAAAATTGCCTCTGACTACGTAACAAATTAATTATAATAAATACGGGAACCACGATTTTAATAACATTATTCAGTAACGTACTATTTAGCCCACCATTGGGCAAAAACCTCTCACTTAATAATTCATCTTAATTCTTCAGGTACCTTTCGTATAAGGCTTTGTTTTAATCCAACCTAGTTCAATTATCTTGGCTGATTAGCACGAATACTGTATACTAAACTTTTCGAGTTGTCCCTCGCAAAAATTTATGATACAATCATTATTATTAAATGATACAATAATCAAATGAAAATCTTAAAACAATTCCAAAAGCTACTCACTGGCGGGCAGGTGTTATTACAGGATAATACGAACGGCTCGGCTATAGCAGACGGGTCGACATCATACTAAAAACAAACAGTTATAATTAGTCAAATTATTTTAAAACTGTTCGGTAAACATTTCAAACTTCAACTTGTTTAATTTTAATTCTAATTCTTGCAGAATTTTAAGAGAGCATGGCCTGTCCCTGTAAGGCACAGGCCATGCAATCGCAAAAATTTTGATGTGATTTTAAACGATAGTAGCAGCATTCTTTTTAAAATTAATTCATTTTATGGTTTATCCCTATCGTTTTTACACATAATAGGTTACATATAGTATAATAAGGATCATGGTGTGCCCAACCCGTAAGAGCTGAACTATGATTTAAAAGATCATAATCCGAATTCGAGATCAACTAAGAGAAAACTTACAGTCGGTGGTGATGTTGCTACGAGGAGCTGCGGCTTATCCTAAAAAAGTAAATGAGTAAGTTTAAATTAAGAAAAAAATAATAAATAATTACCATCTACCTGTTCACAAGACAAGTCACTAATTTATTATTTTGAAAATGAAGAACTGAAAAATGAAATGAAAATTACGTGCTGTAATTTAAGTAGTAAAAAAAATCCTGTGGAATTGAGAGCTTCCTCTTTTTTAAAGCCTTTAAAATGACGCTTGTTTAAAGACGAAAGTTTCTGTATGGGTAACGGATTTTATAACGACTGTTGATTACTCGATGTAAAGACACACTGAATTTAAGTTAAATAGTTCTACATTTTTCGATTTTAATTACTAAAATGTCTTCATAAAATAAAAAAATAAAAAAAACCTACTCACAATTTCTTCGCAGCTATCTCTAGTCAGGTTATAGCGGTCGCAGCTTAGCGACAACCATTGAAGGTCTATCTGAAAAGTGTTTACAAAAACATTAAGGCTTACACATTTAAGCAACTTGTACTGTGGAATTTGTTGGTCCATTTCAGAACTCTCTGAAGACAAGAGTCTTTAGGACGCGGTGAGAGACGGATAAAACATTAGAACATTGGTACATAGCATATGTAAGCATACCTTTCTCGCGAAGAGAGGTAACTATAATATTCACACAAGTCATTAAAACTTCACAACCGCCTTGACTGACGGTCTGGCGACGACTGATCAATGGACACTGGCAATGGCACGATGACAGTATTACTTTGTGGGTATAAGAATATAATAATATAATAATGTGAAAATAATCAAGAATAATCTAATATGAAAAACGTGTATTTATACTTACAGGTGCAGCCGTACCATCGTCGTTAGACACAATAGTTATTGAACTAGCATTCGTGTAGTCCCGGACGTCGATCTTCTCTGGCATTAGCTGCAAAATGAAAATAAAAGAAGTGGTTTCAGAAACACCATTAATTTGAAACCCCTGCGGCATAAGGATTTGAATTGAAGAGGGAGTCGTTTTAAAAACAAAAAAGAATCCTTAATAATTTTATAGAGCCGTAGAAAAACTCCTGTAAAATTCCTTGTTCCTCCTTGTTATTATACAGATTTCAAGACATTTTAAAACACTATAGATAATTGCCTCTTTATAGACCTTTGAAGCAAATATTGGCCAGGGCAGGGATCGAACCCGATCGAACTTGCAGTGATAGAGTATTGTCAATTGTTTTCGTTACTATTCAGGGGGCTTAGACAAAGTAACATCGCTTTGTAGCGAAACGATACCGAATTTCGACATCGTCTGTGAGATAACGACAAACATTTCCTAGCCAATGTAACTCCGTTGTCGTGATCGTTGTGACGAACCGATCATTCGTTAAAAACCAAAATATTGTTTATGGTATCGAAAATTTAGCTGTCACTGCAGCTGTCAGTTCAAATTGTTTAAATCCGCGAATTTTTTGTTTGTTTTAAAATTAGTATAAACTAAGTGTAGCATTGCTTTCATAGAAAAGTTTTCAAACAAAAACAGTATTCTGACGGTGGTAAGTGAAGTGAGGAGTGTTATTACTTATAGATCGTCTGCACAACTTAATTATATTTAAAATACTTATTTTTTTATTCACTGATGTTCAAACGATGAGTGTGTAAATTATTTAATTTTTAGCGATTAAATATGGAATCAAGAGTGCGAGCAAGTCCCGAGCAAATGACAACGATGCTTGAATATATGGAAACGTAAGTAAATACAAGTTTTAATCGTTGATGTGTAGTGGTGTAAACAGTAACGCGCTCTTTTAAATGAAATACTTATATTGAATCTTTGTTTGTTTACGTTAGTCATGGTGACCTGGCGAGGCCTCTTGCTGGTCCACAAGGTCGGGTACGGTTAGACCGGCTCTGGACTGAACTGGCCAATATGTTAAATGCTGTTGGTGGTGGTGTCAGCAAGACTACAAACAAGTGGAAAAAAGTAAACACCTAATGAACAGTTATTGAAAGATTCTTCCTTCGCAACAGTGATTCTTCCATCACTGGTGCTATGGGAGTGTAGCTAGCAATCTTATGTTTTCAAGGGTTTAATGCAGTGTATGAAAGTTGGCTTGAAATCAGTCTAAAGATTTTTGTAGAATATTTAATTTTATGTAATAATATGTAAAGTTTAGATTTTGTGTCAAATGGCCATATGAGAACAAATTATCCAAGATGCTTATTTATTTTTAAATTTTCAAAGTACTTAAACCTATTTCAGTTATGTATAAATGCATATACAGTTAAAACTAATGATTGATGTGATCTTTATTCAAAAAAGGTGTGGGCTGATTGGAAATCCAAAACAAAAAAAAAAGCTTTAGCCATAAGGCATCATGCAAGAGGGACGGGAGGTGGGCCAGCATGCAATCAAGCATTGTCAGCAAGTGATGAGAGAGTGCTGGCCATAATGGGTGCGCTAGCAGTGTCAGGCCAAGGCTCTGTAGAAGAGTTAGGATTTAATGTAAGTATTGTACGTCTTCAATGCTCCTGCTCAATAATAACCAATGTTTTTTAAATATACAAATTTGAAATATACTTGGTGAAACAAAAATTAATTAATATGCAATACACTATATTTTTTTTTTGATAAACCTGTTTAGTATTACTTTCAGTATTTATTCCATAAGTGTGTATTGTTTTCAATAAATCTGTGATTACCAATATTTTTCAGCGATCTAATCATTTTGCGCAAGATGATCCTGTCACCCAAGATGTTGTGATCTCATATTTAGAAATTGAAGATAGTAAGTATTAAAATATATATCCTTTAAATAAGTAAGTAATTATATATTATAAGTCATCTGAATAACCTAGGGAACTTAGTTTTGCTAATTATATTCTATATCATTTTGCCAATTTTTTTTAGAAATCCAACCAGCCAATTGCGCATTATTGAGTGAAAAAACATCGAACTATTTTAAAATATTGACAGGACTCAAATTCAACTAAACAATACCAACCAAAAAAAGAGGTATCTGTACTGCTCAAAATAATACAAATTTTCTTTAGCAGAAACTCCACAACCGTCACAGCCCTCAAATAATTTGTCTGCAAGGCAAACACCCCTTCCGCTTGTGCCGACTCCACTTTCGGCTCATGGACGGCAGCCTATTGCGCCATCCCCGCTAGCCCCAGTAGCGCTATCCCCGCCAGCCCCGGCAGCTCTATCCCCGCCAGCTTCACCAGCGCCCTCTACTCCGAGGCGAAGGCGACCAACTGTTCCCCGCGCGTCAGCTATTACTCCGCCAGCCAGGCGTCGTCCTCGCTTGGGTCGCAGGTCGCCGGCGTCACCGCAGTCTGCTGCTTCTCCCGACCGCCCCCGCTTGCGCGCCCGCCGTAGATTTGCACCGACCCCTTTTGAGAGAGCGGCAAGCGAATTTACAGCCGTTGAAGTACGACGCCTGGAGCTGGAGGAAGCCAGGAGTAGGCGGCAACACGAGCGCGACTTGCGAGCGTTGGAGGTCGAGCACGAGCGAAACCAAGTTTTCAGCTCCTTGGTACAAGTTGCTCAGGCTTGGCTTGATTATTATCGCAGTAGGGACAACACAGAACCGGTGAACACTGCGTAGTTCAGCAATTGTCTTGTCCCTATTTCTAAAATAATTAAATGCTTATCGCTGAAGCCTTAGCATTCTGCATCGCATACTAGTGCAAGGGTCATACTAAGAGCCTTGCACAAGTATGAGATGCAGAATATGTTTATGCAATATGTTAAAATTGTAACTTTGAGACTTTTTATTTTTATTTTTAAGTTTTGAAAATATTTACTTAATTAATTAATACTTGGAGCACCAAAGCAGATCACCTAGGTGATATCTGTACACCACCGAGGTGCTTTGCTGCTGCTGTGTTCTGTGAGGGACAGGTGTAACAGGAGTACAGAAAGTTTAGTTTTAGTTTATACAGCTTGATTACCTGATTATAGACTAGTGAGTTGAGGCTTGCCTAGAGCCCAACAGTTGAAATAAAAGGCTGATTAATATAATTGTTGTAAAGATTAAAATTTTATAGAGTTTATTTAATGAATAAGTCTATTCGATATAGCTTGATTACCTGATTATAGACTAGTGAGTTGAGGCTTGCCTAGAGCCCAACAGTTGAAATAAAAGGCTAATTAATATAATTGTTGTAAAGATTAAAATTTTATAGAGTTTATCTAGTGAATAAGTCTATTAGATATAGCTTGGTTACCTGATTATAGACTAGTGAGTTGAGGCTTGCCTAGAGCCCAACAATTGAAATAAAAGGCTGATTAATGTAATTGTTGTAAAGATTAAAATTTTATAGAGTTTATCTAGTGGATTAATAAAAATATACAAATTTTCAACTTAATTTTATTTATTAACATAATCACATCCTACTAACTAAGCGGCTTCGCATAGCCCTGCCTCGGATTAACTCATTTTGGTTATCATTGATGGAGGTGCTATGGTGTACAGCATCATCTTCACTACCTTCTAAGCTTCCGGCTGGCATATCACTCGGAGGTGGTATACTAGCATGTAATGCAATGTTGTGCAGCACACAACATGCATTTATAATTTTACTAGCCATCTCCGGGTGATAATGAAGGACTCTGTGTCGAAGCATACACCTCCATCGAGCCTTGAGTAATCCGAAGCAGCGTTCAATGCGAGACCTCGCTTGGACATGACGTCTTGTATAGGTATCTTCTTGCGACCCTGGTTCACAATTTAATATGGGCGTCATTAACCATGGGCGCTGTGGATAGCCAGAATCTCCTAAAAAAAAAGATAATATATATTTTTTTATTCCACTCAACTTTCAATAAAAAAGAATTGAATAACCATTATTTCTTTCAAGTTATGCTCCCTAAAATATAGTGCAATCAACTTGGCATATAGACCTATTGCAGATGTCTCACTATTTAAACTTACCAAGTAACCAAACATGTTCACCACTTTCATGCAGCCCTTCCATGTATGAGCCCACATGACTCGCTGACCATATGTGGGAGTCATGAGCAGCTCCACCAAATTTTGTGTTCACATTGGTTATTTTTAAATCATAATGACATATCTGCAAAGAAAATAAAATATTAGTTACTTATTGATTGATTTGCACAAAGACACAAATTGCAATATGAGGAGGGATTGAATTAAGCACTAAAACTAAATCATTAAAGTTTTATAGCTTATACTTACAAAATATAAACATATACATTATCATAATATACTTTGAATTGCCGTTGAATTCACTTTAAAAATAGTGATTATTTTATTCATAAACATAAATAGTTTCTATTAATTTTGTTAACCATGCAGTTTTGTACTATGATTGGAATTGATTGAGCAGCTTACCATTTGAACATTTAAGGAATGAAATCCTTTTCTATTATAAAATAAATGTTCTTCCTCAGCCGGTCTCACAATTGCAATGTGGGTACAATCAATGCACCCTATCACACCAGGCAAATTATGTGACCTTTGAAACCTGTAAATTATTTAATAATTTTACAACAAATATCAAATAGAACTTTAGTTATGCAGGAACCTTTAAAAAATTCAACCTATTTAATAAATACATACTTCTCTTTGATTATGGATCTCTCCTGAGGTGTTTGTGGAAATACTATCCACCTACTGACCATCCAATTATGGTTAAGGGCGTTTACTACCTCTCTGATGCAGCGACTTGTTGTCCGCTGTGTCAAATAGTGGCCCACACCCACAATTTTTTGGTACGACCCTGTAGCTAAAAAGCTAAGAGCACATAGCACCTGAAACATATAATAATACATAGGCAGGTTAGGCCATGAAGGTTGATTTCATTATTTTAATTTACATAAGTAATAGGTTTATCAAGTATTGTGTGATAAGTACCACGATATTATTGTTGTGTAGTACATCACCTATAATACAATTGTTTTATGAATTTAAAATTTCTTACCTTTGTTTCCAGGGAAATCTCAGATGAACCTTTCAATAGGGTATGACTTTTTAAGTCGCTGCATAGCTTTCGAAAGGTTTTTTTGTTAAGCCTGAAATGTTGCATGAACAACAATTCTGGCATTTCTTGAATTGTTTCCAATTGCCTTCGGTGTAATGTACGCTTTTGGCGCCTCTCCCAGGTGTTTTCATTGTGTGCAGCCCACAATAAACGTAGCGAATGCATTTTAAAATATATTAACTTCGCGAGAAAAGAAACTTCAGAGTGAACTCAGTGAACACTTGACGTCTAAAATCAGCTGCTTAATGAAATTCGGCCATATTGTAACGATAACTACAACGTTTGAACGTTCGTTTCGTTATCTTTTTTGACGATCACGATCGAGACAATAACGAACACCGAAAGTGCTGCTTGTCTACGCATTTGTATGGGATAAACGCGATATCGATTCGTTTCGTTATGGTTTCGTTATGAATTATAACATTGTCTACCAACTTACGATAACGATGACGATTGACCACGTGACTTAACGCGGCTTATGTCAATCCCATACTGTTTAAACTTATCGAACTTCGTTATCGTTTTTAAATTGTTACTTTGTCTAAGCCCCCAGCTCACCTCCACACAATCCACAGCCACATGAACAGTGTCGTTGGAGATCGATGCGTGTATTTTGTGCCATCCGGGAGTAAATATCTGGAAGTATGGAGTAGGAAGTAAGCTATTTTTTTACGCTTTTATTAGTATTTGTTACTGGTATCGTAAATGTTGTCTAAAATAATGTGGTTAAAAATATTTCCATCCCCTTTTCTCATACAACTCTTTCTAAGTTTCTTAAATAAATAATCCTTCGGACACAAAATCATAATTCCGAAATCCGATGTCGATGATTTTCATAACAGAATATGTTTTTGGTTAAAGTTTACAGTCATGCGGTCTTTTTTAGTTTTTAGTCACACACATTTGATTTAACAACTCATTTTACTTGTAAACGGAACAATAGGTTCGTAGGAAACAGAAAACAGCAGACTCAACTTACAAAACTCCACCCAACGGCTTCATCCCACACAACACATCACTTTCCTCTACTTATACATAGCATACTGTACCTCCCAACTATTAAAAAGCACTCTGGACCCTCCATAGAAGACCGCAATCTTCTTAGACACGGGTAAGAAGGTCAGTGAGAACAGAAGACTGTCGGCGCGAGCTCGCACCAAACTCCAGGGTCGGCGCTGACCGCGAGCGTTGAATGTGCCGACTATGCTGAAGTGTCCTGGTATACCGTTTGGGAAAACGTCCCTGGGAATTGAGAAGAGTTGATTAGTAAGGTGGGATTTTTTAGCAGAGGAATTAAGTATTATGTCTGCCTTAGGAAGTAAGAAAGCCACTGAAATGCTTAAACGACTATTTGACATGTACTTATTTTACTGTTTTGTTATTTTTTCTTTAAAAACGACTCAAACTCAGAACATGCATTTGTGGATCATTTCATTTCAAATACTTATCCTAGGCGGGAATCGAACCTATGGCCTACAACTAGACGTCGCGCACTGTGGGTTTGGTGCCACTCGGCTTTCAGTGCAATTGGTTGTCATAAGTCTTTTTATCATGAGTTCATGACATAATGGATCTCGACAAGCAACGAAGCACCTGTAACTGCATACATACTAAATTCGTCTATTTCAGGATTGCGGTTTCTAACACAGCTAAGTAACAATAATTAATCTGTTCCAACAAGTCTATAACTCAAACATAAACTTTTGTCTTTTCAGCGTCATACTCGACGACAAAGATATATGTCCCTGTTACTATATAATATCCATATCAGACTCACTTTAACGGCAAAGTAAAGTTAACGTCCAGCCCTATCCTATAAGCTCTCTGCAGGTCTTGCGACCCCTGTACCATGGTAACCCCCTTGGTACCGGGCTGGTCGAGCCGGTACACCGCTATCAGGTCCACTGTCTGGAAGTCCACGTCTCCAGGTCGCAGCCCAGAGCATGGAGCCACCATGTCTGCTTGGGGCATTTCTGTTGTAGTATTTTCTAGAAGAAAATTAAAATGGAATAACAATAATCCAATAGATCAAAACCGAAAAGTCTTTTGAACGTCATAAGCAAGAATCGGATTTATTACTTAGAGGAGAAAATATTTTATTTAATTAAACGGAATCATTACTGAACAACGGCCTTTAAAAAAAAACGGTATTACTAAAAATATCATTTTTACTTAAAATCAATACATTTATGTGAGTGTCTCACCTGTTTCTCCATTACTAGTTGGGTATGATGATATGAGGATTAAGAAAACTGTAAACCTGAAAAGCAAAACAAAAATGTACGTAGTTGAGCATTTAAGTACTTCTTAGCGTTTGTATTTAAAGTAATTGACATATTGTCAATTAGTTCGCCTGCTACTAAAATTATCGAACTATCCTATACCTATTTTAATCCTGGTTATAAACTAACTGTGTACGTTTCGTCTAAATCCGTTCGGTTAAATCCCCTCTAGTATGTGCCATAAAGTTTTACTATCCAAATGACTTTACTGGATCGTAGCGAATTAAAATCCATACCTACCGATATCATGTCGTCATATGAAGTAGAGCTGTCTAAACTCAGCCGTTACTCTCCATATTTTTTCATCCACAACTGATTTAACATTGACATTTTAACATAAAACCGATGCATCAAATAAATTGAAACATCAGCCGCGGCCTACTTTGGGCATGAAATCTCGATACGGGGGTCAACAAATAATTGATCTGTCTGGCCCACTTGTATGACCTTCAACAGTCAATGATTGAGCGAGCCAATTTGATGGGATCTCCAACGGGGGCTTTGACGTCAAACCATTTGAATGGTTTAATGTTTGAGATAACGAAGATATGTATGTGATGAATTGATGATACATATTTTGCTGTCTTGTAACGTTTCCGGATATAACTGAAGAATTGCTTAAGAGCCGTTAAAAATTTTTGCGAATAGAAACGCATGACAGAGAGATAGAAACAAATACAGAGTCTAATGATAAACAAAACGAATAAATTCCCTCAAATTCATTTGTCATAACCGTAACTTTTACTTAAAATTCGATCTTCAGTTTAAGTGAGCATTTGTTGTACCAGAAATACAGCATCTGTCAATTAATCTTCAACTCTCTGGCTATTATAGTGCATGAGGCATAGCCTGACGACGAATGTACGGAGGGTCAGACGGACGGACAGTCAAACGGACAGCGGACTGACTCAGAAATAGGATGCCAATACAATAAAATAATTTTCAATCTACGGGTAAGTCAACAGTTTTCCATAAAATTATGATAATTTAAATAACTCTTTTATAGGTTACTAGATTCTGTACTTCTTTCTGATCTTAATCATATTGAATTCTAAAGTTAACAAGACTCGTAAATCACGTACAAAATTGATGAAATGCAAGCTGTGCTTACTGCAAGTTTTACGACTGCCCAATTGAGAGTAGACACGATCATAAAATTTAGTGTATTGTTAACCATTCAAGCCAGTCACATTGTATTAAGTTTCTAGCTTGGTTAAATGGTATTTTGGAACCCCGACTCAAAAAGAGGAGTGTAATAATAAATAATAATAATAAATCATCGGTAATGAGGTTATATATCCCGCGAAAGTGTGGGGGTCGTGGCTTCCTAAATGCCAAGACCCTCCATAATCGCGAGGTATGTAACCTCAGGGAGTATTTCCTCCGAGTGGACGTGGGGATGCACCGAGATGTGGTGGCAGTGGATAAGGGCTTCACTCCGCTCTCTCTAGGTAAAGAGAACTGGCACAAACCTATCGTACTAAGCGTCAAAGACCGCAAAGATGTATGGCAAAGCAAGGAGCTACACGGACGCTATTATCGGACCCTTCACGGGGCCGATGTAGATTTCTTAGCGTCCGTGGCCTGGCTACGCTTCGGAGATCTCTTTGGAGAAACCGAAGGGTTTGTATGTGCAATTATGGATGAAGTTATCATGACGAATAACTACCGAAAATATATAATTAAGGATGGTACAGTTGACATCTGTCGGGCATGTCACTGTCCCGGTGAATCCTTGAGACATATAGTTTCGGGATGTTCTCGTCTTGCTAACGGTGAATACTTGCACAGACATAACCAAGTGGCCAGGATTATCCATCAGCAGCTTGCTCTGAAATACAAACTTGTGGAATCTGAGGTGCCGTACTATAAGTATGTGCCCGACCCAGTTCTCGAAAGTGGTCATATCACACTGTACTGGGATCGATCTATCATCACTGACAGGACTATTGTTGCCAATAAGCCTGATATAGTGGTGATCGATCGATCAGAGCGTCGGACAATGATTGTTGATATCACTATCCCCCATGACGAGAACCTCGTGAAAGCAGAAAAAGAAAAACAATTGAAATATTTGGATTTAGCTCACGAGGTTGTCGACTTGTGGGAGGTGGACTCGGCAATCATTGTCCCGATAGTCGTAAGTGCCAATGGCTTAATAGCCAAGAGCCTCGATCAACATCTTCGGAGGCTCTCGTTGGGCGTCAGGGTCAAGGGTTTGATTCAGAAAGCGGTACTTCTGGACACGGCGCGCATCGTGAGGAGGTTCCTCTCTCTGGAGCCCTGACCACCGGCAGCTTGGGCCCTGTACCCGTTGCCGGTTGGACACTATTTTTTATATTTTTAAATGTATGTTGTTTTTTATATATATTTAAAAATGTAATTTATATGTATTTTAATGAAATAAAGGAAATAATAATAAATGCGGACAACATCACATACATTGTTCTGAACCCAAAGTAAGTTGCGAAAGCACTTGTGTTATGGAATTCAGATACAACGAAGGTACCACAAACACCCAGACCCGAGACAATGTAGAAATTTGAATATTTACATTGACCCGACCGGGGATCGAACCCGGGACCACAGAGCTAGCGACACCTTGAAACCGGTATGTACGCCACTCGACCACGGAGGTCGTCGAAAAATAAAAATAAGCTTTACGTATCTGTCTGTCTGTGACACCATAGCTTTTCAACGGATTGAGCGATTTCAATTTCATTTGTTTTGTATTAAAGATGAATTATGAGTGTTCTTCTTACTTCTTAGCCATGTTTGATAAAAATCGGTAGAGCCATATAAAAGTTGTGGGTGCTGGAAGTTTTTACTCTCGAGGGTTTATTTAGTTTTACTTTTTTTTGTATTATTTCGTATCATTCTGTAACTTTTTACCACGCTTTTATTAACTTCACTTGTTTTTGATCTACTTCGAAGGGTCAGATTTCATTTAAACTTCGGAGACTTATTGAGGACCGATGACGATATAATAATTTATATTTCATTTACTTCACTTGTTTTATTTTAAAAGACTGGCTCGCAAAGGAAATTAATCCAGCACAGGCATACAGTCACACAGACTAGGAAAAATCACTCGTGCGTCACACAAAAGCTTGAGGTCTGCCGTGGTAACCTGTACACGTCCGCAGAAGTTTGGACAGTTATGAAAAAAACTGCCAAATTGTAAACCTGCTCTATTTTTTTATTCAGTCGTAAAGATACCTTAACATAACAGAAAGTTGACATGAAACAAATCTGACATAATTAGCAGTTAAATCACTTTTAAAGACCTTTTCTTTTAGTATTTCTTCAAGATTTATTTACTTAAACTTGAAGTTACACGGAAGATATAGTTTAATGCAATGCAAGCTTAAGGAATCACCGTACGTTAGGTAATTATATCAGCTTGTCTGTTTGATTTAATTTAAATTTACCCACTATGTACGAATCTATGTCTTCTGTAATAAATATTCTATTATTTTCTTTGGATTTGTCTCCTCTATATTCCATTATTTCTATACGATATCACTAAATAAATGTCCGAAGTAATTGTTAAGGCCCAAAGCGAATGCGCGAAACATTACTAAAACTATTAACTATGTCGTTATAACATTCCAATGCCCCAAATTAATAATTTAAAGTTAAACCATAAAAGCCATTATAAGGGACATTTTAATTCAGTTCAAGGACATTACAATTATCTTTGGGTGAGCGATTTGGGGCAGCCTATAAGTTGCCAATGAGAGTTGACTTTAATACAGAGATATTCACATTAATAATAATGACAGTTAGCCCGTGATACCGAACATTAAAATTCTATTTTAATGTTTTTTAGAATAAATTAATAGAATATAGCGACTCTCGCTATTTTATTTCTTCTTGAAGTTAAAAGAAGTTTTCATTTGCAAAACCAAAACCTTTACGAAATTCGTTTCTATTTGAGGAACATATTTTAAATATCTACGTAAAAATTGTCATTACCGTTTGACGATAGAACATGGTCATGCGATACTTATCTCAATGACACATAAAATTCAGACAAGGATCAGCCAAAATTAATGCAACAAAGATATGAATATCCATTTTTTAATTTTTTAAACGGCACTAAACGTTATATAGCATTCAGCAGTTTCCTGAAAGCAATCTCTCTTATTTACTAGCCTTTTCATCAGATACTGGGTCGCTTTCCAGTCTAAGATGACTCAAATACAGGTATTTGAGTCATCTTAGACTCAATCAGGATTGATTTTACACGCACCAAGTTTGTCTGCCCTCAATAGTCCTCAGTCATAGTATGTATCCCGTCAGAAAACCAGTTGTTAGTTTCGCAATAGTTTAAAGGTACAGCAGTATCTTCAAAACCCGAAAGTCTAAGTCTTAGAAGTACTAAAAACATTAAATTTCTATTGATATATGAATGATATATATTTCTATGAATATATAAGTTTCAATATTTTCTATACCAAAATTTATGAATCATTTTTTTAATAAAATATGATTCGAAAATATTATTTGCAAAATTTATTTGAAATTTATCTGAAATTCGTAGTACGCACGTATTGAATTTCAGTAAATTTAAAACCAAATCGAGCCCCTATGACACAAAAAGTAGCTTCCCTATTTAAAAAAAAAGCACTTCCTACAATAAATAAAATACTTACCTAAAAACCGCCATCATAATTTAAAATAACGAACACATATCGTAAATAGAACACATGAGATGCGCGCGCGCAACCCGCGCGATCCAGCCGCTGCGGCTTATACGTACTGGCCAGAAACCACTGAGATTTGTCACCAGCCATATAGTAGACATCAATTAATTCCCAACTGACAACTGGAACCGCAATTGAATGCGAAATATTTAATACAATGTCTGAAGATTGCGCCTTTAATCAAAATGAAGATGCTTTATGACGAAATTGTGTTTAAATGCACTGAGAGTGTGTCATAGTGGTCATATAGGCAGTACTTTATTATAATATGAAGAGGAAACTGTTAGTTTTAGGTCTTTTTTGTAATTTTCTGTGGATGCCATAACTGACTATTTTTCCCACGTTTTTATACACTCACTTTCTTGTTTCTGTGATTGTCGGTTTGTCGCTCCGGTTGGATTTTTGCAACTAAATTTTGAGACACTTCCCGATAAGCTAGCACACTGGAATTTTCAGTGTAGCTTCAAACCCGATGACAATGCAACTTACAACTATAAAAACGGTTAGACTGATCTTGATAAAATTTGAATAGAGTGACATTTAAAAACGTGGACGTGGACCAACATTGTGCTTTTGAGATTTTGCCATCCAAGTTTTCTGAATAGTTTAGTTTAGACGCATTACACATTGTCGAGGGGGACGCATTACACAATCGTAAGTCCTATATTAAAACATGGTGATAGGTGTCCTGGTACCTCTAAGTGATAGGTAATAGAGCTAATTTTGATGATGCAATAGACCACCGTGGTTGTTGCCGGCACAATACCTAATTACAATGCAGTTTTAGATATTCGTGCTAAAAAGGCGTCTACTCAATTTTGTATACCACTTATTTACAGAGTTCTAATTCTGCAGAATGTTTAAGAGTCAATTGGTTTAAAAATAACCGTTATTAACATATTATGGTTAGGCACTTTATGAAATCTACACATATTTAAGAAAGTTAAATTAAAAAAAAACAACGAATATGATTATTATATTTAGATATTAAGAATAGATTCAGTAGCTTTCCTTATCGTATTTTGGGGGCTTTGTGTTTTCTTTTCAATTTTACCCATTTACTCTAAAAAACGTTTTGTTCAGATTATAAAGTTAGCTGGTAAGCTTGAAATTATATTTAAAAACAAATCGTCCTACTCCTCCATGTAGGACGATCTTAAAGTGTAGATATAAAACGACAATTTTCGACGACAAAGATTACTCAAGAATAATATATAACCACAGCCTAATTAATTAATTAACTGTGTGGATATAAGGACTGTCAGTCATAATTAGACTTATCTAGACTGACATCACTCTTCTGAAAAATACTATTGTTTCATGCCGCTGACATCTGCCCGACATTTGATCCTTTCGCTTGTCATTGTTTTATCCACAACTCTAGCTTCAATTAAAATGACCAGTCATACGTTTTGTGAATGATTGAATTAGTTGTCAGTTAGATTATTAGATAGTTGCGCACTAAGTGATTAATCATACAGTTTCATGGTTCTTTCAGCCAATTTAAGGAGACATGTATGTATTTGATAGCAACTTAACATAACCTAAATCATTCGGAAAATAAGTTTCCAATTTTGGTCCTTCCACCAACCTCGGTGTATCCATTACTTCTGGATCTAAAATGGAACTGTTTTATAATTTTATTAGAGAGCGAACAAACTAGTAATTAATAATCAAAAAGAAGTCCTATAAAATTGATTTTTTTTATTGAAAAGTCGTAAAGTCGTGGGAGTCGTACGTGGAGTTTGAAAACGAAATGCATAACCCTGCGTCTCCTGTTAGGTCGATAAACGAAGAAAAGATTTTTTCATCAATTCTTTATCAATATATTGCTCACTATACATATTATGTGGGTCCATAAAGGATATACAATCGCACTGTCAAGGATATAGTCTTTAAATAGGCCTTCCTAGAACATATCTAGTGAATATCAGCTCGGAATGCGATAGATTTCATTTGTTAATAGGCCTTAATGAACGCTAAAGATAAACACGCGCCACACTCCCACTTTAATTATAACTACACAGTAACAAATCATTACGATTGTAATATTTTATTTCCTACATTGTAAATGACATGAAATGATTTAAATAAAACAGTTGATAGTGAACAGCTGTTGGTGATGAAGATTTTAAAATTGTTCTGTCGTAACTTGCTTACATCAACATTTAATTAATGGTCTTAATTTTGATTTGGTTTTATTAATTTTCAAAATTAAATTGACTGTTTTCTTTTGAGTAAATAAATGAGTAAAGATGTGATAGTAAATAATAATTCAGTTATTGTTGCATTAAACCAAAACTACAAAGAAGTTGATTTACAATATTCTTCTATATAGGAAAAAAACTTTTATCATTACCTACTAATTTTATTGTAATTAATAATTTGTAAATTCTATTATCACTTTGATTGAATGATTCGCGGCTCGTTTCCGTGTAGATCAAACACTTGAGGAAACAAGAAGGGGTAGGATGCGTGATCAAAAAGTGTAATAGAATCACTTAAAAAATACTATTTTATTTTTTCATAATATAATATTTTATTATGTAAGGAGTGTAAGGACATTCGTCAAGACGTGAGCGGTCGACAAAGAGAAAACATTACATACATTTTACAACAAGCAACATCGATGCATGATCAATGTTCGTTTTACGCAGGACCTTGTTAGCACCTGCAGAGCAGTTCATGTTCAAGAAGCAGTTAATTTAAGGATATATTAAATACCATTTAGAAGGCATATTTCAGCTTTACTGTGTAACTGAAGTAAATATTATTCTATTGAAATTTATTTCAAAGCACACCAGGATTCCGCGTAACCGGTCTTCATCATGCAACTTGTCAAAACGGAACGTCAAAGTTGTCTTCTGTCGTCAACGTGAACAAGTGCTGTATTTCATCATTATTTTAATTATTAGCCTCGATTATTTTCAAAATAAGATATAAAACACAACCAAGGTAATAAAAAGAGCAAGCTAAATGCATTAACTACCTTAAATTCGAGTTGGTTAGAAAGTGTTAGGTTATGAATAAAAAAACTGTTTCAGATGCCTCTTTCGTGTCGGTTTTATCAAGAAAAGTATCCTGAGGTGGAAGATGTGGTGATGGTGAACGTCAGGTCCATCGCGGAGATGGGCGCGTACGTCCACCTGCTAGAATACAATAATATTGAGGGCATGATCTTGCTCTCCGAGTTGTCCAGACGTCGTATCAGATCCATCAACAAATTGATCAGAGTGGGCAAGACTGAGCCCGTGGTCGTCATCAGAGTGGACAAAGAGAAAGGTAATAGTGCTAAATAGTCTTCTTTATGTATTGAGATAGTAGAACTTCTGTCTTCACCAGACATTGAAACTTTTACAAGTTACTCAAAGAAAATAATAATACAATGGGCATTATTGCCATTTTATTACAATTATTATGCCTGGAATGGTCTCTCTGAAGATCAGGAGACAGTTTTTCATACATGAAATATTGTTAAAACTAGAAGTCTGGGTTTTTTCCTATGTAGACTCCAACAATAGACAACATAAAAGCAAAGAATTTAAAACAAAGTACACCTCCAGTATCTACAACTTAGCTCATTATAAATTGTTATTATAATATCACCCAAAATATTACAGGTTACATAGACTTGTCAAAACGTCGTGTATCAGCCGAGGACATAGATAAGTGTACAGAGAGGTACGCCAAGGCTAAAGCGGTGAACTCCATCCTGCGTCACGTGGCAGAGCTTCTGCACTACGAGAGCTCGGAACAGTTGGAGGAGCTTTACAAAAGGACAGCATGGCTCTTTGAAGAGAAATATAAGAAGAAGGCCTCTGCTTATGATTTCTTCAAACAAGCAGCTGTGTGAGTATTATTTAATTAATATGGCAACATTTTTGTGGTCCTAAAAATATTCAGGCAATGGACATATCTGAAAGTCACAGTGCAAGACTTAATTTTTTGTTATGACTTCTGTTAGACCAGTATTTAATATGTTGGAAATCAATCATCATAATAGAATCAGATAACAAATCTCAGATGTTCCAATATGTTGAATACATTGTTGTGTTGATTAAGTTGTCTATGTTACACAATGCTAAAAACAAACTGATAAAAAATCATTTAAAACGAAAACAACAACAATACTAATATCGCCAGAAACAACTTTAAAGTTTTAGGCCTGCAGAATAGCGCACTATGCAGCACTGCCAAGTAATTAAAAAAAAAAACAAATCCAATAGACTACTTACTTACATCAATAAACATTACGATAGCTTCAATATCTTTCTATTTTCAGAGACCCATCAGTGTTAAATGAGTGTGGTCTTGACGAGAACACTAAAGAAGTCCTTCTAGCCAACATCAAGAGGAAGCTGACGTCACAAGCAGTCAAGATTAGGGCTGACATTGAATGTGCATGCTACGGTTATGAGGGCATTGACGCCGTCCGTGCTGCATTGAAGGCAGGGCTCGCACTCTCCACTGTGGACTTGCCTATCAAGATCAATCTCATTGCTCCACCCTTGTATGGTAAGCATTACCTATTTAAATAAGTAAACTATTAAAATATTTAAGTAAATTCAGTTCTACTGATCTAATACTAGGAAATAAAACATTTAGGGTATTGTAGTTCAAGAAGGAACAGTGACCTTGGTTATTATTTTTTAACTATAGTATTTTAGACTTTTATCTCTATTGCAATAGTTTTTTTTACGGCAATCTGCTAATTGCAATTGCAGAATTCCTGTATCTAAAACAACACAAAATAGATGTTAGGGTTTGCTAATACTTACAATAGATACTATTTACATGTATATTATTGCAATAGTTTCTTATATTTTTCAATTTCAGTAATGACGACGTCAACTCCCGAGAAGGCTGACGGTCTCAAGGCGTTGCAGGATGCCATAGACAAAATCAAGGAGACCATAGACACCGCCGGCGGTGTGTTCAACGTGCAAATGGCGGTATGTTGAAAAGACATTTATATGTAAACTATATACATTTTTAAATGTTCACACTTAATAAATGATGCAATGGTTTACTCACCCGTATTTATCGTAATTGCCCGACTTGTTCGACCCGCAACCCGCTGCGTCATCTCATGATTCAGGTCACCGGTAGTGTCCGACGAAACAAATCGGGCAAACCTGTATGACCTGTATGAATAAATACCTATATGACTAGAGATACTAAACTGTACAATGTAATTACAGCCTAAGGTGGTGACAGCGTCTGACGAAGCTGAGCTGGCGAGACAGATGGAGCGTGCGGAGGCCGAGAACGCGGAGGTCGCTGGAGACTCCGCCGAGGAAGACGAGGACCAAGGTATGAGTGGATGAGGAATCATATGTATTGCTTAGAGTCCAGATACTTCAGGTAGACATATAGGCAAGTTAAGAAAGTTGCCGTATGTACTGCGCTATGCACTGTTGCATCCCTTAGTGCATGCTTCGACCCTGTCAGATGAGGGTTGAAGAGGGTAAATCTCTTATCATAATTTCAGACAGTAACAGCAAGGTATCATTTTAACACAGTCAATAACCAAGACGTATATTTTTAATGTAGCTTCAATAGGAGACTGACCGACAGACTGACACTAGTTTTTAATATTGTTCATATATAAATTGTTTTGACGTTCAAAAGTGCCATATACTGGTCTAATTGAAATAAAGAATTTGACTTTGACTTTAATAAGAGATGAATTGATGACTGTTATTGACTTTTGCCGGCTCCCACGGTAGAGTGTTTGATCCATTTGTCGCGGGAGGTTTCACAAACATTGAAGGCACAGGCACAAATAAATCCAGGCCCAAAAATTCGTTTGTTCGTTTTTATTGAACTTTGATTTTATATGAGAGATATTTTGATTCGCTATATTGGTAGTTTGCGGCAGCCTACGCTATTGGATACGTTTGCTGCCGCAACCCTATTCATTCGTTTGTGAGATAGGCGTAGTGTACCTAATTAACAGCCTTACTTACTTCCTATTGTATACCTTGTTGGTTTTTAATTAGATCTTCTTTCATTAGGTATGGGCGATGTGCGCATGGATGATGAACCACAGCAGAACGGCGCGTCAGACGAGGAAGAAGGCTAGACCCCGCATTATATATTATTATATACAACCGATTGTTGGTAACAACACCTTAATACCTAATATACAGAAATTTTATACATAAACGTGTTTCATTTTAAGAGTGAGCATTTATACCTTCAGTAGGGGACCATTTATTTGGACAATACATTATTATTCGTCTATAGAAAGTTCCATATTTTTGGGATATTGATATTGTAAGAGCACCATTTGGTTAAATTAATGTGAAGCTTTACATCTGCTTTACACATACAATCACTTTGAAGATGCATTATTGCATCCAAGTGATAAATATTGATAAATTATTTACTTTTAAACATGCATATAGTAATGATCAAAAATTAAATGAATTGTCGTTGAATTACATAGATACATTGCAAAGCAATAAATTAAATTGCTGTTCAAGTTTGAGATTGACGCTTCGATGCGCTTCAACTTTATGCTGATAAAAATGACCAAATGGGATCTAAACTCCGAAATCCATCGTGACCAAACTTTGAATGCGTGCAATACGAAAAATACAAGTTCATATACTCACTAAATAAAATACAGTATAAAACTCAACAAACTATAATAACCAATATAATTATCTGATGACAACATTGTACGCGTCCACTACTGCCTTCTCGATCTCCTTGTGAACCTGGTTGACCTCGGCCTGAGTGAGGGTCCGCTCCAAATGCCTGTACACTATGCTGTAACATAAACTGTGCTTCTTGGACTTGGGGTGAACGAACTTATCTTTCAGTTTTACCTGTAAAGGAAAAAAACATTATTTGTTTCTACAGAGAAAAAATCTAAATCAACAGTTTTCATTTGGAGTAAGCCGTTTTCAAGGCAATTTCAAAACGTTACAATGATGACACTATAATAGTTGCGCGGTTCCAAAGCTTTATTCTTATGGAGAAGAACGAGCAAGAAAAGAGCTGTGAGGCTCATGGCCACATAACTCCTTCAAACTTTTGTTAACTCCTTTGAAACTCCATAACACTTTTAGCCTATAGAGAATTCCCATTCTTATGAAAATAAGACATTTTCAACTTAGTAACTATGATAGCTTGTTCTTAACTAACTTACCGCTGCGTCAGTTCAAAAAGGACTACGTTGAGTCAGAAACTAGTCAGGCTATAATGATAAATAAACATTAGCAAAACATTTTCAAACAGTTACGAATAAGCCTCACGATATTTATTACGATTATTAAATATCGTATCGTAAAACATTGCGAGAAGTAGCTTTTCTAAATTAAAACTTAAGAATAAAATCTGTAATAATAAACAAACCTGTTCTATAATATCACCACCAACATCCCGAACTAAGTCATAGAAGTCATTGCTCATAAAAGTGTCTATAGTCAAGTGGCTTGGTAGCCAAAATGACATATCATTTGTACACTGCGGGTACGAAGACACCGGCTTGTAAGTTATGTCCTCATTCAAATCCACATTCTCAAACTGTGTTACAAATCCTGAATCTGTACTCCACATTAGCCTGATATCCGGTATCTTGTATAAGGCCATGGCAAGTCGCTCCAATCCCAAACCGAAAGCATACGCAATAGTGTTTCTACTCGGTCCTGCGTTCACAAGTATTTCGTTTCTTACTATACCACAGCCTAGAACTTCAAGCCAGTTATTTTCGTAGTATATTTCAAGTTCCCAAGAAGGGTGAGTGAATGGGAAATATGCATCAACCCATCTGCACTTTATATCATCTCCAAATAAAACCTTTGTGAGCCCAATCAGATGGCTTTTCAATTGTCCCTCCATTAGTTTCGCAGCTTCTAAAGTATGGCAGCTCTGTTTCATCGGATCATCTATGGAGTTTACGTAGGCATGTGCATTTTCTTGGTCATATGATGGCTCAAATATTTCTAGGTCTGGCTTTCCAATGAACAGTTCTTCTTTTCGTTGCGATCTTACAGCATCTACCTGGAAAGATTATTTGATTACTGTTAACATGCTGCAAAGCAAGTTAGTAAATTTGGCTAAAAAATATGTATGTTAGTAACTATTCTGATTTATAAATACATAGTTTATTTGTATTTATGTTTACTAAGTTATACTGATATTGGTGCAGCCAATTTTGGGATGTTATGAGAAAATATACTCGGTTTAATTCATAGTCAACTTACTTGATGAAATACTGGAAAATGTGTAGAATCTATTTCATCCCTCCTATACACATCTCCGATCATCAAAAAATTGTCTAGGCCAGACCTTAGCAGCTCACTCTGGTGTGCGGTCATATGGGCCCTGAGCAGAGTCCCTCTATTTATGTAGTAACAGTCAGACTTGGCCCTACTTGGGTGATCGGTCGGAATCAACAAATCATCAAAGTTCTGCTTTGTGGTAACTATAGGTGACAAGTTATCATACACGCTAAATGCAGGGTGACCTCTCTTAGTGAACGAAGAGTAAAAATAATTCACTATTCTTTGCCTGACAATGGATAAAGGGTTATTCTTCTGTAAATGTAGATTTCGACCTAAATATGATATCATTTTAGGAGTCACGTTCGTGTAATCATCGCATATAAAGTTCTGGCCTTTTATTTGAATACTAGAGACCGATTTTGGTGCTGTGCTAAAATTATATTTCGATAAAATCGTCGTCAAGATGCGATTTTGTCTTGTAAATAGTTTCATGATTGACGATGTTTCTTCAAATAAATATTTGTATCACAGCTCAAGGAAGCTACGTAAAGTTTATTACTGTGTATTCGCAATAGACTTATAATACTTTTATTGGTACATTTCTACCAAAACACACCGCTGAAAACCCAATAACATGAGACACTAATTTGACAGTGTCAGACAGCAGACTGACAGATCTAAGATAGGTACGTTCAATAGGTAGCATCTCTGACTTAATTTAATTTGATATGCCATTCTCCATTTAATTTGATAAGAGTTGGTATAACTATCATTTGTTATGGAAAAGTGTACTTAATAATTATTCCACTATTTAAAATGTACAATTAATGTAACTGTGCCCACGCATCAAACTTACAAAATACGTTTTCAGTCTCTCATCTGTGATCTGTCATCTGAAAAATCAACAAACGTTAACCAGATGTCATATCACTTTACATAACCTTGCAGCTACATTATCCAAAGGATTCGTTTGATAATATTAGTGAAATTGAATTAAATACTTGTTCAAACAATTAGAAATATAACTGTATAACTATAATCTATCAGTTTATAAAATGATTCGTAATAGATTGTTACATTTGGCTCAATTGAGTGCTATTGGTCTAACCGGGTACTATGTTGGTCAAAATAAGGATAGGCTTTGCGATATTTTGTCGGATGACTCCGTAGTTATTGATGGAAAACGAATTAAAAGCATGCCTGGCCTACCGGTCTTCGGAACAGTGTCAGCGGCAACTCCTTACATGGAAATGGGCGGCAAAGATAGGGTAAGGGAAATACTCAAATATTCAGAGGCATGACCTAACTATTTATTGATTTAAAATATTCTAATTTCTTAGCTTATTAAACTGCTATTTGCTTTCATTTGATTTGACGGGCCTGTTGGTCTAGTGGTTAGTGATCCTGACTGCTATACCGGAGGTCGTGGGTTCGATTCCCGCCCAGGACAAATGTTGTGTGATGAGCATGATCATTCGTTCTGGTGTCTGGGTGTAATTTATCTATAATATGTATGTATTTAGAAATATATAAGTAAGTTTATCAGTTGTCTGGTTACCATAACACAAGCTCTGCTTAGCTTGGGATCAGATAACCGTATGTGAGTTGTCCTTGGATATATTATTATTATTATATTATTATTTAAATTTCAAAACTAAATAAATTATATAAAATTATTGACCATAACATATGATAAAACTGTCTTCTTGTACTACATATTATCTGATATTAAAATATGTATTAAATAATTAGAGAATTGTTGTAATTAATTTAACAAGTTAAATTATTACCATAACAAAGCAATCAATCAATTATTGAAAATGAAACAAACAAATATTATTTTTATTTTTCCAGGTATCACAAATAATGAAATATGGTTTCCCTAGTTTGGATAATGTGAGGTCATATGATGACTTTGTTCTGTCCTACGACAGACGTAACAGGGTACCTAACTGGGTGTTTGAGCATATCACCAAAGATCACATAGCTAAGAATGATCAGGTGGACCGCAGTAAATGTGACTTTAAACCGGATGAGAGCATCCATCCCTTCTTTAGGTAAGAAATTTCAATAAAAAATTACAAAAAAAATTAGACATAAGGCTCTTTTTTTTTAATTGTATTCCCATAGGTACATAGTACTTACTACTTTTCTGGAAATGTATCAGTGAGCCAGAATTTACTAGGCATTTTGAAACATTCACCTTAAATAACTGATAACTTACCTTCATACATGATTAAGTGTCTTAATACTATAAAATTAGTATATAGTTACTGTTTGTTGCCGTGGCTGATGATTCATCAGTGTTTGATAGTCATGTTTGATGTTGTGTAAGTTATGTCAGAAGCCTATTCACTAATATTAATGCAAAATTAATTGTCTGTTGTTGTCTGCACACTACACTCACGAAGTTTCGAGTTCTTGAAGTTTATCGCTTGATTTAGGGTCTATAAAAATTATAACCAAACAAATTTTTTTACGAACTGATAAACATGTTTATATACGTCAGTAATATTTCTGTTCTCTACAAATCTGATGTTTCCCTGAACGTTTTTGCTATACACAAATAGAAGCGCAGACGCACGTCCGGTCCTTTCCGCGTCCGTTGCAAAACTGACAGATTAGCATCGAGAGATCTACAACTACCCTCTCTACTTTTCGACATTTACTAAATGGATTCAAATACAACTTTTATGTTGCTCAACTTTCATTGCAACAACATGCATTGCGACTGGCGAGGCCCCGGGCGGAAGGTCTTAACAAAATGATCTGCCTACTTGCTACTTCAAAAAATCGAAAAAATCGACGAGCTTTTTTGCTTTTTTATAGGTAGTCTTACTTGTGAATTTGAATTTTTACGATTACGATTGTTAAATAAACTTCAAAAATTTTAGGGGCGCGAGGCTCCGGTCGATTGCCCTGTTCGCCACCCCCTAAGGGCGCCACTGTTCCTACTTAAAGATACAACGGTTTATATCATGCGTATTTATCGGGACCTACTAGGGCTACTAGTTTCGGTCTCAGTTCGCGACCAAACCCAGTTAATACGCGTGAGAATACGATTGTGTCATTTAAGTATGTTAATTTATTTATAAACTAGCTGTTGCCCGTGACTTCGTGTGCGTGGTTGGAAGATATAAATTATGATTTATACCTACCCTGTTTTTCCCACATTTTCCATTGTATCTTGGCTCCTATTAGTTGCAGCGTGATGGTATATAGCCTAAAACCTTTCTCGATAAATGGTCTATTCAACACAAAAATATTTTTTCAATTTGAACCAGTTATTCCTGAGATTAGCGCGTTCAAACAAACAAACAAGCAAACTCTTCAGCTTTAAATATTAGTATAGATAGGTACTTAAAAAATCTTGGAGAGCCATATCTATCTATATCTTATTAAGTCTTTTAAGAAAGTGTCTCTATTACCTATAACATTCTTCGAACTTTCTACAACTAGTCCCTACTAAGGAGAGCCCTTTTTTGACAACTAAATAACTATTGAATTAAATATATGTTAGGTTTTCATGTAATCTCTTCTTCCAGATCGCAGAACTCTGACTACAAAGGTTCTGGGTTCGACCGCGGGCACATGGCGGCAGCTGGTAACCACAGGCTGGCACAGAAGCATGTGGAACAGACATTCTTCCTCACTAACATGGCGCCACAGGTAACAACCAACCTCATTAGTCATGACTAGCTTTGTCAAGATGGTCAGCAGAAAAAAACAGGTTTTTGCCGCCTTGTAAGAAGAATTAAAGCCGATTTAGATTGTTTGAAAAAGAACATGCAGGTTGCGGTACATTGACGTCAATGTTCAATCATTTTTGTTGCTTTTGCCGTATCATACAGCAATGTATTACATGTACAAAATTTCTCGCATCATCATTTCCATCTACCGTCGCTGATGACGTAGCCCGGCTTAATGCTTTTGTCAAAGTCACACTATCCTCCCACTATTCCACGCTCCCTGATAACTAGTCGAAAATAACTAATGAAACACCACAGTAACCGGAGCCCTGAGCGGCGTTCTTTGATGACAATTGTAACCTAACCTTCTTATTAAGCACTAGATGTTATCTATATTGCTAGTCTAGACTCATATAATTTGTTATTATTAAGTCCTGGGACAATGATAAATGAAGCCCGTCAGATAATTTTAATGCGATGAATGAATCAATTGCTATACTATATTCCGTAGGTCTAAGGAACTTAAAAAAAAACTAGGTTATGGTGTGGTTAGGTGGGTATGTAATTTGGTAATATTTACTGTTGATCTATATTGGTATTTAGTCGCGTTTTATTTTGAACTGAGTTTTAGAAAAAACAAGCACCAATATCGTTTACCTTTTATAAGTAAATAACAAAAGAAGCGTACATGTAATATATTGTAAAAGTATCCGTAATAAATTAGCAATAAAAAGATTAACATCGATGGCTCTGGCTCAATATTTTGTAATTATTGACTAAATGTGACATCATACGATAATCTAATTTTGGCAGTGATATAATAAATTCTTCCAGTATATATTTAAATCTATGTATTACACATTACAGGTTGGAGAAGGCTTCAATAGACACGCGTGGAACACATTGGAGAAACACGTTCGGAAGCTAACTAAAGTGTATAACAACGTTTACTGCTGTACCGGTCCGTTATATCTGCCCAGGTAATATATAATAATAGTAAAATCTCGATGACGTGCAAATAGAAGGTTTATGTCTAGCTGTGGACGAAAATGGGCTGATGATGATGACTGAATGACATACCTTTTTAGATCTTTTTTTAATTTTCACGACACTTCGTGATTTTTTGGTTTGGCGTCACCTGGACCCCGACTCCGCTATTTCGAATGACCGATTAATTAATGGCAATTGGACTAAAGTTGTCACTATTGTTCTAAGCATTTTGCCAATTCAATAATTGAAAATTTATTGTATTGACCGTGAGTGTTTTGCCTGTACTGAATGTCCAATTATTGTTCAGGAAAAATGCTTACGAGAATAACAATAGTCATTTTAATCATATATCCATTCATTAATCGGCCATTGTAGATTGCGCAATCAAGGCCCTGAACTACTTGGTCATCCGTGCACTCAAATACGAATTGACCAATGTCAATCAAAAAGATACTTAAAATCTAATCACTTAAACCCAAATTTGTGTAACAGGCGTGAATCTGACGGCAAATCCTACGTGAGGTATCAAGTAATAGGCGCCAACACAGTAGCTGTCCCTACTCACTTCTATAAGGTGGTGGTTTGCGAGGCTCCTGACGGCACCCTCGACATGGAGGCCTACGTCATGCCGAACCAGAAGATACCGGACGAGACGCCCGTGTCTTCGTTCATGGTGAGAATTATTACTGATGTTTTTTTCATATTATGCTGATGAAACATAACTTGTACAAAAAAAAGCAGAAATAGGATAGTTATGAAGGGCAAAAGACTGAAAAGAATGTCAAAAATGAAAGGAGGCACATGAGTGGGTTATTCGAGGCTGATGATGTTGATGGCACCAAAGATTTTAGATATTGTCTCGCGTAGGTATCACAAACATTCAAGTCACATTCAATCAGACTACCCTTTTTTGTGTTTCTCCATTGTTTGTTAAGTAAAGTTGTTAATTTTTCATCAGTACACTGATATGATTATGATGATACACAATTCAAATTAGCTGCATCCATAATACAACTGGATTTCGCCGACTCACCATGCTTGTATAACATAATACATCTATAATTTTCGTTATTTTTTGTCCAGGTCCCACCTGAAACAGTTGAGAGGGCAGCAGGGCTTCTGTTCTTCGATAAGGTCCACAGAAGTAAATTGAACAGAATAAATGGAAAAAAGGTGTAAAAGCCAGGCCAAATATTTGATAGGAGACTAGTCAATGTAACTATAGCATATGTTTACGTAGACCGAGGATCTTAGGGCCTACTGCCACGTCTTAAAATATAGTAGTAATTGTGGAAGAGAGATGGGAGTATTCGGCGTGTAGTGCGCTGTCTTGCTTCCACAACTGTATAATATTGTTTTCTGAAGCATTGATAGCGTTGTGGTAAGTCTGTAGGACTTGCCAAGTCAAGAGATCCCAATTGAAGGCATCATCTTCTTAAATGTTTTTTTTTTGTTATCATGTCAAATCGTACACACAACACGGCTGCTTGTGTCTTGCGATACTAGCCGTCTTGGCCGAAAATCAATCAGGACATTTTATATTTATTGATTAAATTATTAATACAAGTCAAGACATTATCAATATTACTTTAAGACGTAGCGGTTGGCCCTCCAGCACCTTTATTATCGGTTCATCAAAAACACAATTTAATCAAATTTATCTCCATTCATTATATTATGTATATGAAGTTAATCTCACAAGATTCGATGAATTAGGTTTTTGAAACTGTCGATTTTTGCTAGATGTTATTGTAAATGGAATATAATTATGATGAGTTTGTACATAATTGTCATTTGTAAATAAAATTTTCGTTACAATATATGGGCTTTTTTTATTTCATATGAAGAAGTTATTTTGCTGTTTAATATTTATGGATAAATAACTAAGATAGGTTCCTTACCTAAAAGCGCAACTATCTGTCCGTCTGTCACAAGGCTGAATCTCAATAACTGTGATAGCTAAACAGTTGAAATTTTCACAGATTATATTTTTGTATTGCCCCTATAACAAATACTAAAGATCGTGTTTAAGTAACGATTTGAGACTTGGGGATTTTTTTAATTTGGTTTTCTTTTAGTCTTACGGAACTCTGAGTGTTGCCAGTAGGCGTCTGTATATTTCTACGATACTTACCTACCACGAAACCGAAAGTCGAGTTTGCCAGTGTTCATACATATAATATCTGCCTTAGCTTATGAACCAGAATCCCAAATAAAACTACCATTTATAAATAATAGTACATTTATTACTTGCAACACCAATTTTTTGGTGAACGTAGATGTGATGTTAAATTCTTATTACATACAGGTTTGCGAGTCATGAATATAAAATATCATTAATTCCCGGCAAAAATAATACCACATTTATTAATATGTAATTTTAGGTAACTTATGTTTACAATACTTAAAAGTTTGCGGACCAAGACTATTGAAAGTCATGCTGTTGAGTTTATGAAAGAGAAGTGAAGTTTTAACGTATTATCTAAGTCTCATTTGAAAAATACTTCACAATGAAAAACTATTTTTATCTCTGGTTTCAAACAAGCTGATCGATTTTATTTGTAACGTCTACTGACCACAAATGATTAGCAAAATACGTAGACATATGTATGTATTGCTAAGTATTTTGACATTTAAAACTGAGCAAATAATTAAATTTAAATCCACAATAGAAATTACGGTTTAAAATTCTATACGTAGTATCACAGACAATACACAGATTTTATCCCGAGATTTATAACTAGAATACATTGTAAAATGACTTTTTTTAATATACTACGACGCACGTAAAAGGAACTCTAAGGTGTCGGTTGAGGTTGACTACTAAAAAACCAATATGTACAAAATTTTAGACATACACCGCCTTTATCCATCACATAATTTACGCGCCTCACAAGGCATATCTCCCAGAGTTTTTTTTACATGCGTCAAGTTGTAGCTTCACAAAAATACCTCATTAGTCCTCATTATACAATAGAAACCAGCCCAACAAGATGTAAGATTTTACCAGCTAAAATGCTTATAAGTACCCATGACTTGTTGGTACAAGAATTAAAGTTGGTGTATTCGTTCAAGTCGAAATCACGTGACTTCAAAAGATAACGTCATTGGCGTTCACTGACCAACTCTTATTGACGTAAACTTCAGCCTACAGGGCGAGGGTAAATACAAAAATACTTATTCAAGTACCTACACAAGTGTGTGCGTTGCTCACACACACATACTAACATGACCATCAATTTACTGACTCTTAGTCGTATGCAACGAATAATGCGCACAATGCACATATACATGCATTCCGAGGCACCGAGGGCATTGATATTCAAAAAGGACACCGATCCTCAGACCAACCGCCACAAGAGAAGCTTACCCTCTAATATCTTCGGTTCTTACTTAAAACGAGCCAGTTACTTAAACTTACTTAACATTAAATACTAATATTTACATAAAACAAATCTTAAAATATACATTTATGTTTTTTTCACCTTGAGAAACTTAAGTTTATGTAGGTACCCTTATAATTAAATGCAATTTTATTGTGATATAAATAATGATAGTGGTCTACAATCCACAAATGTGACTCAACAACCGCCTCTTTAAGTGAGACTGTAGCTGTTGTGCGAGCGAGAGACCGAGAGTGCGAAGAGAACAACCTCTCTAGACTCTCTGTTCAATCGTCAATTATTATTCATATAAATTAGTTAGTAAAAAGCAGTACTAAAACATTACGGTTTATAATCAAAATATACTGTCAATTTGCGGCACAAGATGGCGCTCAAGCAGTAAATATTGGGAATTATCCAATTCAATTTTATAACGTTTGTAAATTTTAACTTTTTTTAAGTATAAGTAATCGTTCACAAAATACAAAGATAACTCAAAAAAAAATGTTGTAAATATCAAATTATTAACCGTAATGACACACATATATTATTTAAAACAACGAATGACAACCGTTGACGCTGATAGTAAAGGCAAGTTTCACTTAATGACTTTTTCTAAATGAACTGACATTTTAACAAATATGAGCGATTTCTAACCGACTCCAAATAGGACAAATATCTTATTTCGAATATGACATTTTCAATTGTCTATAAGTGCCACTCGCAAGTGCAAATTGTTGCTACTTATGGGGGATATTTTACAAATATCATGTAGATAATATGAGATACTTAAAAACTTGATCACAACAATCTTGAGATTAAATCTTACAGAAAACTTCAATTCTTTGACACTCAAAACCCTAATATACAATGTTCCTCGGAATCTGCGTTTTCATCAGCCGGAAATATTTCAAAATGTGGTTCCAACTCTTCCGCGTCGTCTACCTCCATAGACTCATCAATATTGCCAACCTGGCTACATTCTGAATTTATTACATCTTTTTTAGCTGCCTCCATGTTGGTCAATTTCCGTTTCGCTTTTTTAGCTAGAGGCTCTTCATCAGATGAATCAGAATCAAGGCCTCCTGACCGACTCTCTAAATGCGGCGGAACATTATCGCCATCCATTGTGTAATTAATTATTTTAGTTGGTGGATCAGGTTTGATCGGGCATGAAGCCTCGGACACTAAAGTATTTTTCTTCACCTGCATGCCATTATCATCGCACAACAATACAACTTGCTTGACTTTTTGTTTTCCATGTGGATATTTCCGGAGTAAAGAACATGGATTACTGAGCTCTCCCTGTGTCGTGTTTGGTACTTTGGGTAACAGTTTAATTAGTTTAATTGGTTTCGCATTGTTCTTGCGGGATATTATTGACGGCATACTCGTAACTCTAACAGGTGCTTCTACCCGCTTCGGGACTACGTTTGCGGGAGAGGCGTCGTCGTCTTCCGTCAAATCGATCACCGCTTTTGGTGTACCCGTTATTACTTTCGGGCAAATAGGTAACCTAGGCAAGCTGGTAGTCGATTTCATACATACTTTTACTGGCATAAGCAAACGCGTCTCGAAGTCTAGTTTGAAGAATAGCCCGTTGTTTAAACATGCGTACTTTAGTTCACATAGAGAAGTGATTGGGGATAGTTCACTGATGACAGGTCTACCTGAGGTAAAGATTTGCGTTCGTAGATAGCCGTGTGGATTGAATGGCGGCGCGTAGGATTGTAGGACAGAAGGTATTGTAACCGCGGGTGTGGCAGTGTCAGGGGCTGACGACGTCGCTTCCGAAGGCTGCGCTGTTGGTACGTCTTCGTCAAAAATCCCTGACATTTCCATCAGGTCTGACAATATATTTTTAGTAGCCTGGTTCTTTGACGCTGGGTCCTCAGGGGTATTTGTGTTATTACTTGGTTCAATAGGTTGTTCGGGAGTCGTAGCTGTGACGTGGACGTCTTGTTGAGAAACGTCTTTAATTACTGTCAGTTGGTTATCATTGAGATTACTTTCGGTAAGTGCATTTTCATCTTGTCTCGTTCCGTCAGTATTTTGAAGACCTGTTGCTAGGTTTTGGCCACTCGCTATTTCTTGGTGACTGTCTGTATTTTGTTTAGCTGTTGCACATGCATCGTGACCTTGTTTAGTAGGTGATACTTCGACTGTAGGTGTCGATGTATCAGAAATGCTACCTAGACTCGCTGTTACGTTAACGATTTGCTTGTCAACATTTGTATCAGTTTTTTCGGCATCATCTTTTGGCCCACTAGTTCCAACTGGACTGATATGAATAGTGATGTTGTCGTTTTTTGTGGCCTCTTGATTGGCGGTCTGTTCTTCACCCGCTGGTAATATGGCCAATCTAGAATTGCTTTTATCATCGTTTTCGTCCACATCAACAGTAGGTTTGTCTAATTTAATACTGATTGTCGCTACTGGTTCGGGTGTAGACTTTTTAACAGCAGTGTTAATGTATTGTTGCATGGCAGCTACGATACCCGGTACTGCGGCCATGTCGGTTGCTTTCACCTCAACGTTGGGGCTGACCGTGTACGTGACTGTACCATCAACTGCCAGAACTAAGTTCACACCATTGGGCGGATTTATAGTCGATTTCAAAACCTGTTGAGCTTCCTCAAATTTATATAAATTGGGTGGAAATTTAACTGTAGTCAACAGTATTTTATTCTTTTCTAAAAATATAGGGTTGTCGGCAGACAATGACGACGTCTGTTTACCGTTTAAATAGATTATTTTTTCTGGTGACCTCTTTATCGGCGTCAGCTGCTTTTGGGCTATTTGTAAGTTATTAGTATTTTGTGCCTGTTTTGCTGTGTTAGCTTGAGGCAGTGGGGTTGGCTCTACTGTTTTAGCACTCTTTGCTAGGTTAACACATTGCTTTTTGTGGGCATTGCACTTTACCACTGTGGTTGGTGTGGCACCGTGTAACGTTCCTGGTCTACGTCCCCTTCTTCTAACAACATGTCCATGCCGAGGAGGTGCCGGATTAACATTTAAAACAAGATTTCTGCTGCATGTCGTAGCTACATCAGTCTTAGGTGGGGGGGTGATGGCAGATGAAGCGCTACCTGACGTTGGTACTTTGACTGGTTCTTCACTTCTCACGTCAGTAATGATTGGTCCTTCAGTGATAGTAAACGATTCATCGTTAGACTCATCTAGATCTATTACTGTGTCTGTTTTACCATCGCTTATACTTGTTTGTATGGCCGCATCGATTAATTTGACAGGCGAATCTGCAGTATTGACATCAGTAACTTCGGGAGTTTTGTCAACAATTTCAACAGCCGTAGGCGGAGTAGTATGCGTAGCAGCCGTAGCAGTCGTTTCAGTAGCTTTAGCGTCTCGGTTTTTTTCCGCGAATTCATTTGATTTAGGGCAACAGATAACAATTTTAACTTTCTGATTATTCGGATCCGGTTTAGGCTCAGGGCTATCATCACGGATTTCAATAGCGCTTTCAGCTGTGGCGGTCTTAACATTTACATTATTAGACGGGGTATCTTCAATAAGTATAGTTTTATCCACATCTTTATTTTTTTCTGCTAGTGCTTCCTTTCGAATTTGGGATTCAGCCTGCTTTTGAAGTTTGTCGTTCAGAGCGTACTCCTCTAATAAGTGTTTGCAGCAGCATGTGCATACAGGGTACACGCATTCATGGAGAGGCAACTTTTTAGTGACACCCATCATGTGTATAATTTTCTTTTGCGCCCAACAGCAGCAAGTGCGTGAATTTGATTGCTGATCTGGCATTCTCTTTTCTTTTTTACTTTTAGGTTTCTTTTCTGCGGCTTTTATGCTTACTTTAGGCGTCTTCGTTTGACTTGTACTTTCTTCTACATTGACAGGGATCGGTGCATCGAAAAAGCTTCCGTCTATTTTCTTTTTCTTTTTGACCTTTTGTTTTTTTTGCGAACCATCATTCTCTTGCTCGTCATAAACAAATAGGAATAACATTTTGTTTAATGTGTCTATGGTAAGAAGCGCTTCGTCGCTTTTACTTGTAGAGCCGGCGACGCTTGGGTCAGAGCTTTTAGGAATCCAAGGAACTGTTGGGCCCAATGTCCTTTTCCTAACAGGCGCAGCCTTCGACCAAGCAGGCCCCACGCGGGGTAGTTTTTGTGTAATTAAGTCTGGGTAGCGCTCGAGATATCCGTGAGGACCTTTCTGTTTTGGTTGGATAAGCCTTGAGTTTCGGGAGTTAGGTTCATAATTGACCACGCCAGGTGGGCACTTGGTTGTGTTTGGCAGCCGCGTTTCTGCGAATGGGGCTTTTGGCTGTGACGTGTCTAGGTCAATAAATCCTTTTTGCAGTGGCATTCCTAATGCAGTTGCAGGAGCTGGTTTTTGAGCAGTTGGCACTATAGAAACCTGCACTTGTGGCATGTTATTTTGCACCTGTATAGGACTAACCTCTGCTGTGAGTAAAGTCTGATTAATTCGACGTATCTCACTTATATCAGGTAAGTTTATTATTTTCTTCCTTTCATTAGTTTGCTCAGTCGGTTGTACTTGTGCTTGGTGCTCGCTAGGTTTTAAAGGCTCATAGTTAACGGTAGGGAATATTTCAACCGGTTTGGAGTTATCGATGAGACTTTGTGCGGGCATAGCGGAAGGTATAACGGATACATTTTGGCGAGTCTCTTCCGTATTTCTGGATTCTGCTTTTGAATTAGCCTTAAGATATAAAGTACCGTTTATAAGTTTTCGTTCGAAAGATTTCCCGAGGTCAATCGTCAATGGTTTGCAAGTCTTCAAAAGACCCCTGTTACGCGGCGAGCTTAAGAAGCCGACTGTCAAACGTTTGAGCCTCGTATTAAAATCTGGGTTTTTACACAGCTGTATAGGATTGTACGTGCGCGCTCGCGGTTTCTGTAACAAGTAACTGGACGATTTTACTTTCAGACTATCAGGAACAGTTTCCTCTTCACTATCTTCAGCCATTTTTAAATCATCTTTTGTTTCTTCAGGTTTTTCTTTGACTGCTTGCTTCAGAGTAGGTTTGCTTTGTTTACAGATAATATCGATCAGCTGTTTGTCTTGTATACGTTGGTAATACTTGAGCCCCATGTCGTCTAGTCGAGTTGTATATGTTATAGGTAACATGAGGAGTTTAAGGTCAATTGTTGGTACATCTTTAATAACTTTTTCTTCTACTTTGATAGGTTTGTCTTCTGTAATAAATGATTGAAGTTCAGTTAAATTGTTTAATTATGTTATCTAATTTTTTAGACTTACGAACGAACAAAAGCTCAAAATTAAAATATTTATGGATTTGTATATATTTCTCGATTGATGGGTTAAATTTGACTCAAATAAGCAAACGATTAAGCAATACGATTTTACAGTCTCGAGACAACATTTTTCTAAAATTTGTAATAATGAAGAAATGGAAGGGCAAATTGGCATTAATTAAAAAAAACAATAATGCTGTCATCATGTTTAGTAAATTTCGCGAAGTCTCAGAAAAACACATACAAACACTTACCATAATCATCGACATAGGCGATCCCGTCATCCACAAATGCTATACCATCATCAGCAAAACTCATATCATTCGAAAGCTCACCAAAAGAGAACTTCTCAAATTCTTTAACTGCCGTTATTTTTTTAGCTGTTACTTCAGGTAAGTCTTTTTCAGTTTTAACTTTGGGCGTTTCAACATCGGAATCATCGTCTAATTCTATTACTTCAGGAGTTGGTTCTGTGCTTTTAGGAGCTTCAGTTACAGTTGGTTCAACAATTTCAGGCACATCAACAGGAATTGTACTTTTTTCAATAATTTCAGGTATATTTTCTTCTGCAGTTTCGCTATCATTAACTGTAGGTATAGTGATATTTTCTTCTATAATTTCATCGTTAGTAACAGGATTAATCGAAGTTTCAGCATCTGTAGCTACAGTTTGTTCTAAAACTACGTCTTTAAGCGTTTTAGGGTTATTAATAGTAGCCCCTGACTCATCTATTTGCGATAAAATTGCGTTAGTATCGTCGACATTACCGAATACGCACGTGATTTGTGGTAACATGTTTTCTTTTTGTTGGTTTAGTGTGAATTGAATTGCTTGCGTTATTTCATTTTCTGCGTCAGCGAGATCGTCGGACGAATCAACGCCTTCAGTTTTATCTAAGTTTTCGTGTTCGACTGCAGTGTACTGTAAAGCTTCGTCGAACCATGGGTTTTTGGGTTCCTCAATGTAAGGTCCATCTATGTCCATGTCTGCGGGTTCTTCCTTGATTTGTGGTGGTTCCAGGGGTTGTTTTTGCTCCGTGTTTGACTTTGGTACTTCACCCTCATTGTCAGAGTCTGCCCCAAGATCTATAGTTTCTATCACAGGTTCAATGACCTCCAGGTCAGGACTATGGTCTGCAGGGAAAGGGAAATTATTAAAAAATGAAAAATTCTTAATATATCTTTAGAGTTCCAACTTAACGTGACCATCGATATGACGCATGCCATCCAATCTTGAAGCAAAATGCTAATGATTCACTTACCTTCAGCGACTGGTGTCTTTTTAACAGGTATCCCTGGTTTCTCAATCATTTTATGTGCCTGGAACATTATATAATATCACGTATTTTTTCTACACACCCAGACTCTGAACAAGCAGTCGTGGATCACACAAATATTGATTCTGAATCAGTCGTTGGAATACGAGCGGTGTGTATTCTAATTGTATGGATTCTGAGATAGTTTTACTCACCAGCATTTCGGGTAATATGACTTCTTCTTTCTCTATCATCTGGTCCCACTCAGGGAAAGGGAGGGTCACCAGACATCTATAACTATAAAGAGAAAATTAAAAATTGTCATACAAATGTTCAGTGACCTACATCCATTTTCATCAAGTTAACAGATAATAACTTTCGTGAGGATAAACGGTTTACTCACGCGTATTTATCGGGATCGCATAGTCGTGCAAACTAAACAGTTTTATGAGCTGACGCGGCGGCGATGTCACTACTCTAAGCAAGTCGTCTCGCGATTCCGACCTTGCTTCATGGTTAAGAACTTCCGTTTGAACCAGAACTAGTTGCGGGTGATCCCGATAAATATACCTTACTAAACCCAAAAGCAATTTTCGAACAAGAAGACTTCAGTGTCAATGTTAACAAATATTTGATTATGTCATAAAAAAATTGCAAGTCTGACGTCTCCATTGTCTCTTTTACTTAAGTAATAAACTATTTATGAATTCCTCAAGTCTTTATGTTACATACTGCATAGCGATCTCGATTTGCAGCGGTGAAGGCGTGTGTGGCTCGGCGAAGGACAGACGTTTGACCATGCCGCGGTACGCGAACCAGAAGTTATAGAACTGGTCTCTAGTGGCACGCTTCAGCTGGTACCAGCGCAGCTGTAGCAGCATCGGAGAGCACTGGTGGCCCCTGTAAATAATAATTTTGATGAATGAATAATCCCTGCTAATATTATAAATGCGAAAGTAACTCTGTCTGTCTGTCTGTTACGCTTTCACGTCTAAACCACTGAACTGTATTTAATGAAATTAGGTACAGAGGTAGAGTTGACCTAGAGAAAGAACATAGGATAGTTTTTATCCCGGTATTTTGAAGAGTTCTCTTGGAAACGCGATATAACCGACCTCGACGCGGGCGAAGCCGCGGGCGAAAAGCTAGTAATTAATAGATTACGTGACCATGATTTAGTGACCATCTATGTCATAAGCAGTGGCGCAGCGATGGGGGGGGCGGGGGGGGGGCGGACCGCCTCGGGCGCCACTGTCAGGAGGGCGGCAAATTATCATGCAAAATTTCGACGTTCCGCGCGCGAACAAAACAAAGAAGTGTAAGATAACTTCATTTTCAATCATTTTTCCAACTTTGGGCGCCAAGGTGAATCCGCCCCGGGCGATGGTGACCCAAGCTACGCCACTGGTCATAACTAGTTCCTCACAGTTCCTCCCTGTATCGGCTGTGGCGCTAATAAGTGCTGCTACATCATCATGTATCGGGTTGTGCGTCTTCTTTAAAAATGGTTGAGCACTACTTGAGCTGCATGAGCTACTCGGGGCATGCGAACAGCATGATGGCACGAACTCAGATTCATCTGGCTCTTCGTTCCAAAGGCCAGTCCAGGAACTATATATTTACTCATTGTGGTAAACTACACTGTCTGGACTTGAGTTTGTTTCGACGCACGGATCTTGAGCGCTGACCTTCACCTGCGCAGAAGTGATGTTTTGTGTCCCTTTTGCGGTATGAAGTGAGGCGCGGGGTGAACTAAAGTGCAGTGACTGTCCCGCAGCGCATCGCGTCATAGCCGTCCCTCGTTGATTCGAGTACGCACAATTGATAGGCGTTTTCATTTACGATGCGCAAAGCGATCCTTACTCTTCAGCCGAGCGCTCAAGATTCGTGCCGGTAACTATAGACAGCTGAAAAATGTCGACACCTGATAGCTTAAACAGTGACATGTAGAAGTAATGACGTCTATCCTATTAACAGAATAAATTATATCTTTTCATATTTTATTTTTTTTATATATCCTGGAACAACTCACACACGGTTATCTAATCCCAAGCTAAGCTTTAGAGCTTGTGTTATGGTAACCAGACAACTGATAAACTTACTTATATATTTCTAAATACATACATATTATAGATAAATTACACCCAGACACCAGAACAAATGATCATGCTCATCACACAAACATTTGTCCTGGGCGGGAATCGAACCCACGACCTCCGGTATAGCAGTCAGGGTCGCTAACCACTAGACCAACAGGCCCGTCAAAAAGTGGTATACCATTTTTTGGTGGTATACCACTCGGCTATCCGTGTAGTTCTTAATAAAGTCTAGGAACAAGTACTCACTGGTTATTGTAGTACAGCGTGGCGGCTGACCAGGCTTGCGCCAGTTCCTCGCCCCGCGCGCCTTCGATGCCAAACTTCTTGACAATCGCCAGCAGATCCACCAACGGCTTGGGATCCTGTTTCGATTTTACGGCTTTCGGCTGCTAAAAAATACACGCGATTATCATATGGTTGGAACGAAGAGAACGGATGTGGATGAGACGCTCATATACTGTAGCCGCATGCAACACCAACACTTAGCTAAGTGCAATCATAATAATAGATTTGAAAAATCGAAATACCCACTTTTTTAAATGTCAAATGTTATCAAATTTCGTCAGATTTTATAATTGTAAATTGCATTGTCATCAGGTGTGAAGCTACCCTGAAAAGTACAGCCGGCTAGCTTATCGGGGAGTGTCTCAAAATTGAGTTACAACAACCCGAACGACAAACAAACATACAAACAAGAAAGTGAGTTTATAAAAACGTGGGAAAATTACGATTACGATTTGTCTCTCTGTTGGTCTATTGGTTAATGGCCCTGACTGCTATACCGGAGGTCGGTTGGGAGTCCCACCTCAGGACAAATGTTTGAGTGATGAGCACGGTTATATGTTCTGTGTCTGGGTGTAATTTATCTCTATATTATTTAAGTACTCATAATACAAGCTCTGCCTATTTGGAGACTTTATGGTGTTAGGCGTAAGAAAGAAAAATACAGCACGATTTGCTCATTGTTTCGTTGTTGAAAACAGCTATAACTCTTCTTTTAAACGTACAATAATTCAGACAATAATTAAATCACATTAATTAATTGAACAGAGATCCAAAAAAACTAAATGATTCTCTAAATTTTAGTGCAATAGAAATTGAACTTTATTACCATTTTGATAACGTCCACGTTCTGGTGAACGAGGACCATGTCGAACATAAGCCAATCCGTTAAGGACATTCGCGCCGCCTTAGGTATCCTGGCTACTTGATCGTTGCATTCGAACAGCTTCTCCAACTTCCTCAAAGTTAAAGCTCGCATCCGAGACCTGGGGAAGAACAGCCTTGTTTTAGGTAGAGGTACATAAAGCGCGGATATCGCTTAGGTATTCAGTATAAACTGTGAAGTTTTCTACCCCTTTAATCTGATTAGACCTTAAGCAGAGATGACATAGGTGCCGAATACGCAGTTCAATTGCAGTCGACGTACAATCGCACCGCACGAGCTTGAATTGCAATTTGCGTTAAGAAATGCTTTAATTTTTTGCCTCGCAATGGATAAACAGATTTAAAATCAAAATCAAAGTCATTCATTTAAATAAGGCTAATAGGTACTTTTTTAAGGTCTTCTTAAATTGGACACACCGCCCACGCTTCACCGCTTCCTTGGAGCTTTTTCTGTGAGAGAAAAAACGGCGCAACAAACTCCCCAACGAATACCTAGACTTCAGTAGCTGAAAACCTTTTTTGTATAAGAAGACGATTATCTAGTCTAGTGCACTAACCATAACGCCTTGCATTCGTACGAAGTCTCCCTCTTTAAGCACTCCCAGACCTCTTTCTCCGGCCTCTTCTCCAGCAGCAGCAGACGAGCGACCGTGCGGATCAACCGCCGCTTGAACTTGTCCAAATCCGACACATCTCTGGTAATGTGAGCTGGAAATAGGCTTCAATTATTATCTGAAGACTTGTAAGGTATCAAACGAATAGAATATGCGAACTATAAAAAAAAAACGATAAGTAAACAAAAGAGTAGAATAATATTCAATTTATATCTTCTAATATATAAAATTCCCGTGTCACGATGTTAGTTACCGTACTCCTCCGAAACGGCTTTACCGATTTTTACCAAATTTTATATACGTATTTGGAGGTCTGAGAATCAGCTACTATCTATTTTTCATAACCCTAAATGATAAGGGTTGTCCACCCTTAATATTTTGTCTCCACTGTGATCATCGACTGTTAGGCGGTACGTAGTTCGCCGGGTTAGCTAGTTTTAGCCCGTCTAAACTGAATAATAATTAGTATTTTTACCCAATAAAGTATTTTTTTCTCACTTATTTGTCATGCCCGACAAGGTCACAATGCTCCTAAATTAATATTTATCTTTATGTACCTTCCACCAAATTTACAATGGCCGATGAATGAATGGCAATGGGATTAAATTTGAAATTATTCCTATTCTCTTAAGCATTTTGCGAATACAATAATAGGAAGTTAATTGTATTGACCTTGGGTGTACCGGCCCGTACTAATTTTCCAATTATATTGCAGGAAAAAAAAAATTTTTCATTCATTCATCGGCCATTGTAAATTGGGACCCTGGAGGCCGTCGATCTTAATGAAGTTTAAGATGGGGTCTCCTGATGTTTACTGTTTGAGCCTTTGTTACTAACTTTGTTAAAAACGGTAACTGCCAAAAATTAGAAACGGCCTTTGAAATAATTCAACATTTATACATTCATTTGGGTGTCGTCGAAGATCATCATTTTTAACAAAATCGCAAGTCTTAAAATACATATACTTTTCATGTATAAAAAAAACTATAGCTATGCATACAACAGTTTCATACAATGAGTAGATATATAATATATATATATATATATCCTGGGACAACTCACACACGGTTATCTGATCCCAAGCTAAGCAGAGCTTGTGTTATGGTAACCAGACAACTGATAAACTTACTTATATTTTTCTAAATACATACATGTTATAGATAAATTACACCCAGACACAGAACAAATGATCGTGCTCATCACACAACATTTGTCCTGGGCGGGAATCGAACCCACGACCTCCGGTATAGCAGTCAGGGTCACTAACCACAAGACCAACAGGCCAGTCAAAGATACTTGCTCCGTATTTACACCGCGTCCGAAATTCGCCCACTCTCCCCTACAATGTCTCGTCCACAAAGATCTGTGTTAAGGTCCCCTTGAGCAGTCAAAGCTTACAGACGGACAGATTACTTTCGCATTCATAAAGCATAAAGATTAAGCCATTTATTAAAGGTATACCTGGATGATACTTGGCCATCCGAGGGACAGCATCAGGTCTCAGTTCGAGATAACCGCCAAACACTTCATATACATCATAGCCAAAAAAATCTTTATTCATCTGAAAAACATTATCATGAATTTCGTTAACTAGGTACCTACTCGTTCAATCTTCGAATCAAAATTATTTATTCAAAATAAATTTTTTTTACTGTCATGATTTTACTAGATAGCGCGAATCGCCATATTTTTCGATTTTCAGTTTTATTAAGCTATGAAATGGTTGTTATGGATTAAATGGTCTTGTTGGATAAATTTTGTATATTGAGGGAGGACCCATAGGAGCATACATCGAAACAAGAGCAACATAAGATAAAAGAAGAAAATTATTTTGATCGCTTTTTTTCCATTCTAAATAGGCATGTATTGGATCAATACTTAAAATAAGTAGGTATTTCATACACAATTTTTTTTTTTTAATTACTGACAAATAACATTGTATTTTTTATTTAGTCGGTTGCGGCTTTTGCTATTCAGCCGAGACGACGAGGTGATAAGTATTTAGTCATTTAATAGAATACGCGTTTTTTTTTTAGTTGGGAAAAAAAATGTCATTAAGGTAAACTTACATCAAAATGATCCTGACACACAAATCTCTCGTTAAGAAAATACCATTCCAACGTTATACTTTTCCATTTCTCCCTCAACTCCGGGTCCTTCGGTAAACTGAAGAACGTCTTCCTTGGATTATTAACATTGTTGTTCTTACAATTTTTCACTGAGCAAAATTTAATGATCATGTACTTTTGGACTTTAATCGCCATGGCTTGGCTTTCGAGAAACTTCGATCAAGATACTACCAGCTATAGTATTATACTAAACAATATTTAAAACGTAATTAGTTGCGGAATTTATTTCGTATTTATTTCCATTTGTTGCTATTTTATATAAGACCCCAAACGCAATCTGCATTTTACTGTAATACTATTAATTGGTAATTAAATGCATCGTTCTTCATCGTTGTGTCACAAATTAAGTTACACGACAACAGGTGTTCTATTTAGATTTCAAACTGTTGAACACATAATAATATTAGATTCTTCTATTCGAATCTAAATACCGCGTTACCGCTTCTCTCAATTCAAAGATCAATAAATTATTCACATTAACAAAACAAACAAAACGCTACACATCAACATGGTTTGCGGACTCCACTTAAAGTATTTCGGAACTCTGTTTTTGTATCGAAAGCACAACACTAGACTGTCTAACTTAAAAACACGAAATCGCTTGACAACACTACAGACATTATTTAAAATCACTATCATATTAACTTATTTAGGCATTTGTAAATATTTAGACCGGCGGTGGCGGCCAACGAACTGTTTCGATGTAAATCCATCATAATCATAATATAGGCAGCCTATTGTACCGGGCTCCCGCGCATGCGTACTAAGGACTCTTTGGTTGCAACTCGCAGCTACTTTAACTTCGGTCAAAGAAGCTTTTAGGTTACCGCTAAAACACTAAAAAAAACTTGGCAGTTATCTCGAATAAGAAGAAAGAATACTTAATAAGTACGTTTCCTGATGTTGGCGCCTGTTAAATGTTAATGAGAATGAAAATTTATCCTGGAGAAGAATGAAACTAATTCGTGCAGGCGAAGCGGCGCGTAAGCTAGTTTATGTCAAATTATGAATAATTCTAAATATCTATTCAAAAACAAGGAACTGCTAAACTAACTCCTGTAAACTTTTAATTGTATTTCGTTATCATCAAACTTAAGTCGATTTTGGCGCCGAAACCGGTTAGTCGTTTGGCTAAATTTTACTTTTCTCCACATGATTTAATCTTGATTTTCACATTTAGAATACTTCAGTATATACAATTTGGATGATATTTCAAAATTTTGTTGCTTGATTATGGAGGCAAAGTAGGTATAGACATACATTAAAGTAATTCTTTTAAGAAGCTGTAAAGGTTCCCTGGCAAATTAAGGCTAAATTGGTTGATTGAAGGGAACAAAACGTTTTGGTAAAAAGATTAAGAATGTGCGTTAGCCAGACATCCTCAATTCTGCAGTTTAATTCTATAGGAATTCTAATGGATACCATGACATATTATTATGGCAATGACAACCTTTGCTTTTAACAATTGTTCGTTAGTTAAAATAACAGCTTAGTAAAAGGATTAAAATAAAAGATCTTGAATAAAAGTAGTTCGCATAAGCAAATATATTTGTATCTTCTAAATAATGACTGGCTTGTTGGTCTAGCAGTTAGTCCCGACTGCTATACCGGAACTTGTGGGTTTGATTCCCACCCAGGACAAATGTTTGTTTGTTTGAGGCTAGATGGTATTGTGTGAAAGTTGTAGTATTTAATTATATCTCATTATATTATTAAACTGAATAAATTAATTTGAACAGTTCACAATTAGGCATAAAATAATGCAAAAGTATCTGTCAGTCTGGTTTGCTTACACAGCCATACCTGAATCGATTTTGATAAAACTTGGCACAGGTGATGCTGGAATCCAAAAAAGAACAGTTTACCTTTGCCAATATCAATTTGTAAGAATTTGTAAGTTACAAGATCGCACAGCAATAAAACAAATAAAACAGTTACTAGGAAATCTTTTACATTGTGTAATTTATGTAATTCATCAAGTAAAACACTTTCTATAAATAATTAATATATTCATAAAATTTCTTCAGTACAATTTCTTTTTTTCTTTTAATAATCAATGAACTGGTTTCTTAATTTTCCTTCTTCTTTTGTAACTTATTATGCATAGCCTCATTCAGAAAGGTAGTTGTTTGTGTACTTATTATTAGCATAGCATAGCATCTAACTGCCATATGTCTCAATAGATGTAGGTATAGATTAACAATAGTCAGATGCTCAGTATCAAATGTTCAGTTATACTATACACACCTATGCTGAAATGAAAAAAAAAAGAAATTAGTTATGCTTGTCTTTGTATTATAATTATTATTTATAATCACATTAATGTTATGTCTTAAAAAGCACTGAAAACTTAACAGAAATTGAATTTTAAGTTATTACAAGTCGACATTCAGTCGAACACATCGATAAAAATATAAATTTATACTGCAGAAAATAAAGCATTATCTGCACTATTATAGAATTAAATACCATAATATTGTTGTCATGAAGAGTAAACAACAACATGAACTTACCGCCAATCCAGCTTCATTTACAAGTTTTATCATTTTAAGCCTTTTGACATTTAGGACAATAATTACTTCGTTCAAACTCGCAGTTATAGTGTATAATAATAAAATAAGTCTTTAAAAACATTCGCAAGAACCATTATTACCTACCATTTGAATCGCATTTCTCGTGTTAAGATAAAATATGACAATCAAAACAAACACCTTGGTGTTGTCAAAATAGCGCGTGTTCTAGTGTTGCCATAACGGTGCTAAACAAAACCGAATAAATCAATTAAAAAAATAGGCTATCAAAAATAATGTGTTAGCGTTAGTTGCTTGGCAGAAAAAAAACACGTATAAAAAAGGGGCCCACTAGGAGCCATTTTTTCTGGTAAATTATTGAAACTCATTAGACTATTTTATCGCAATAAACAGTAAAGAATGAGGACGTCTCTACTTTCACTATGAAACATTTTTGTTCAAACTATTTCCACAGAATATACAGTTGCTATTTCATTGTCTAGTGACGAAAAGCCCATAACTTCCTAAATATTGACTTATATTGCGGTATATTGGTTTTTGCCATCAATATTTAAAGGTAGAATTAAAAATATAATACCACTTTTTTGCGTTTCAACAAAAATTGATTTCGTCTGTGTGACTAGACTACCGTCACTGAAAATTGTATTTATTCAAAGAAATTAATAGGGAAAGGTCAATTGTTTTTATTAGGATAAAAAACATTCCATCCGTATGTAAAATATTATTCATCAAATTATTTTACAAGCCATTTTCAATATATAATAATTATGGTTAATATGTGGGCTAATTAATTATTATTACTATCTGAGATTCGAGTTCGATATATTGAAGAATTAAACGATAAATTTTAAAATATTCACTTTGACTTACAGAATGAGTAGAAACTAAACGTAACACTGTTAAATTACGGATTGCGGATTGTGTAATATTTGAAATGTCAATGGCCTACAGATAATTCGTCACGTGGTCATAGAACACTATAGTTATAATAAGAACACTATTGTTTCTATTTGCTTTCTTTAACCGATCACGCATGCTTTACCTACTTGGTTTTTAATATCCAAAATTATTTTCTTTGATTTAGCAGTAGGTAACTGTTACAAAAAAAGAATTCTTCTTCCGTAAACAAAATAAAAATATACTAAAATAATAAATAGCCCGAATTCAGTCTTTTCTTTTTGAGGACGGTTAAAAAGCAATTACTGATCTGGTATAAAAGCACATTTTTGGAAACAAATAATGAAAACAAGTAATATTTAGAGCAGTATTGAAAGTACGGTAGGTAGTAAATACTACAACCCCAGTACAATATCGCCGTCTCTTTCTGCCCCGCCGTTATTTCGTATCTACGTCTCGCTTCAACTATCTCTATCTACCTTTATCCCATAAAAACGGTATACTCGAAGAGAGTCAGACGTGTCGCCCAGTAACAGAAATCCAGTAAATTATCAAAAAAATTGAAAAAATGCATAAATTTGTTCATCGCTGATGGGATCTAATGGACTGTTCAATATCGTATTGGCTGATTCTAAACTTCGTCATTTTTTATAATACGAAGGAAAATTAAGACCTCAGATGCGAGTCAGTATTTTATCTTGATTTTATTTCGTCTATTTTTGCCATTAAAAATAGACGTTCACTTGGTTCATATCTCTTTATTGAAAATTGAAATGCTATCGCTGTTTTTTTTTTATAATTGTATAGAAATAATTGAACGATCCGTTTTCGCGTACCGGAAAAGATTTTTTTTATAATATTGTTTTAAGTAATATTGATTAGCTGGACATGGTCACGGACAATTTTTTCGTATTATGTAATTAATATAAACCGCACAATATTTACGTTCTAATGCAACATTCACTCGCAAATGATATTTTTTTTTCCTAAAAACGCTGTTTTGCCATATTAATTACTTCTAGCGAATTTCTGGTATAGAAAAAACGTTATATGAATAAAGTCGGACAAGCCTTATCTGAAAAATAGTTTGTACCCATTTTTCAGACCTAGGTAGGTATAGGTACTTAATATGCATATAATTTTTCATTTCTTTATAATCGGTCTAGCATTTCGGAAGAGTATGATAACTATCACGGAGAGATTATTTATAAGATATTCAATGAAAAAATTAAACGTAAAATACATTACCTATAGAAAAGATTTCACTTTATATGTGAAAGTATTCCGCATAAAATTTAAGGTTAAGTTATAAAACTACATGTAAATATAAAACCAATATTAATTACACGAAAATAAAATAAATAATATCTAAAGAGAATATTCAGTTGAAATGTCGTCTTCATAGACGTCTATCCCCGTTTGACGCATGAACGCAAATGAACATTCGGTATAAGCCGAGCCAAGAAAAGGTACGTTTATAGGTTACCCATCGATAACAGCTGTCTCCAAACACTTCTATTAAATCACACACATAACTATTTAACACGGACACTAAATAAATAACAAATACGAGTAACTTTTTACAGTTTTCGTTTTTCACCGCACTTGTGAACACGTCAACGTTTCAAAACAATATGGCGAAAACGGGCATCGTTCAATGTACGTAGCGCGGGTTTCTAGTTCTACCTCGAGGCTCGAAACTGTTACGTTTGACAGAAATAGCAATACTACCTATCTCTGTCGCAAGCCCCTTATACTGTTCCGCTGACAAGGACACTGCGCGAGGGAGATGAAACATGCCCATTGATTGCCGCCGCCATTTGGAAAGCAAACGTCGAACGAGCCGGACGCATGTCGCTACAGAAATTGCGCTATGAAACAATACATAACGAATGCTTCACGTGTTATTTTTTAAACAAACGTCTGTATTCTGTACTGTTCTTTTAGTTCACCGTATATCGTGTTTTCGAAATGGTCATCGAAAGACAATTTAAAACCGGACTTTTGCTATGGTAAAAAATATTGAATTCTGGCAGTGATGTCGATTTCCAATGATTGTAATGGTGCTATCGAGTCGATAGCGATAACGACCTTGACGTAATGTAAAACATATTTTTTTAGTCGTGTCATAATTTTAATACATATTACAATATCTATAAAATTACGACACGTTTAACTTATTTATTTCAATTTGAGGTTACAATCTTCTTGTAGGTGCTTCTACAGATAAAGTAAAAGAGTGGTATCTAATAGATTGCGGCAAAGTAAATATTACGTTCTTACATTTTTTGTGTACCAATTGCTAGCGTCTTGTTGTGATAATTGCAAGAGAATTATAACTCTGATAAAATCAAGATCCCCTACTACTGTCTGGGTTGTTTTCTTTTTGTTAGCATCAATCGAGCTAAAATTAATAAATATTCATTATTAATATTTTATTCGGAGGAGCTCGAGGCTAGATTATAAATGCACAAGTTGATTGATCACAGGTTAACGCTCTACCCGGTCGGTCCGTAGATGGGTTACCATCTTTCCTCCGGTTCGTGGCTGTTAATGCTGTTATTCATACATATTTTCAGTCGTTACAGGTAGTCAGTAGCTAGAAAGTCTGACAACCAGTCTAAAAAACGGGTATCGTGTTGTTGTTGTTGCTTTTTTTTTTAATAAAATGATAAATAAATATTTTATTCATAGCAAAGCTAATAATTAACCATGGTTTTAAATTTATGAAAAGATGCACATCAAAACATGAAATGTATTAAACGATAGTCAACTGCATTACATTGTGCTATACCTAATTATTATGGGTATTGGTATTATCGGTTTGTATCGAAATATTAAGTCTTCTAAGGTTCACGAGACTTCATGGGAAGAAGGCGTGCAGAGCGCTGAGTGACACAGGGCCAACATGCGTTCATGCCTTGAAAATCTTTGAGTTGAGATCCTTAATCTAAAATATGATGGGGATCTACCATCCCCTGCTCTATAAAATAAGGGACGTAGACGGCCCAAGGTAGCAACAAACTTTTAGGTATTATTTATACTTATAAAAACAACAGGAATAGGATATGTTTGTCTTCTCTCGCCTTTCGCATCTGAGAGGCAGAGGAGAATTTCATATACAAAAGAGGCATATACCCAGCCGTGTAAGTCAATGCCAATGGTGGTGGTAATGCTTAACAAATATCGTAAAACATAAGGACCTTGGTGAAAAGAGTAAGTCTCTCTGTCTCCTAAGCCTCAGTATAATTAGGCATGCATCAAATAATTAAAAAAATACTTTGAAAATGGAACAATTTTCGATATTCGAAACGTGTGGTAGGGGACTCTTTTCTTATGTTGTGAATGTTTCCATTGTATTAAGTTACACAAATTTTTATTGATGTCATTTTATGTAATAAATACGCACAAATAATATTTAAAGTTTTGTTTTTTTTCAATCTACACAATTTCGAAATTTATCCACCTAAATTAACGTATTAAATGCCGACTATATATTTAATTACGTCAATTTTCTTCATATGAGCATCGAAGCAGCAACTCTTTTTCCAGATAAGGTAAGTAGAGTTAAGTAAATACGCTAGTTTGTTTCCCTACGATACTTAAACAGAGTTTAAATTTAAACCTACGTAGGTCAAAAAGTATAAAGGTGTAACATTTTTTTAGTCAAAAAAATGTTATTGTGAAAGTGGTTTTTGAGTAGGTATTAAAGAAATCTGGTAGGTTCCGCTCCGGCAGCTTTTTACCGGCTGGATTCCTTTTAAGTTAAAACTATCTTCCCCAGCAACGAACAACCATAACAACGATAAATTTCCTGTCTTAAATATCGTAACGTGCTGTACGAATGTTGTGGAAACAAACTTGAGAAGATATACTCATATAAATATATGAACAGTCTGTACAAAGGAATACAATGTTAACGCAACCTGCATTAAGGTTCTTTTTCGTTTACTACTTTGATGAACTTTCTCAAGGTACGTTACTCACACTAATGGTTTGTCTATGTGATGAAACAACTGTTTCGTAAACAAGTGTCAATGCTTGTATGAAATTTAAGTGAACTCTTTTTTTTCATCAACTTTTAAATTTCATCAGCGAATTTTAAAAGCCTCCAGCCAAGGAAAAGATGATCCATTTTTTTAAACAGCTTTGAAGCATACCTTTTTATGTCAAGATCAAAAGTTACAAGGATAACTGTAGTTGCTCGGTTCCGAAATGTCATTCGTAAGGAGAAGAACCGGCAAGAAACTCCATAAGTTACTCTTTTTAAAAATAGATGTAGGTATTTACAGTATATTTTATAAAATATTATGTTTTATGCAAGCACAGCGTAAAATAGTAAGTAGTCTTTCTATAAAAATGGAAAGAAAAAAAAACCAAATACGTTTTATACGTTTACACTGTTGATACATTTACAGAAAAAAAGAACATTTTACACACATCAATTTAATAATATGTAGTATGTCAAGGCTTGTCAAAACTTTCAGAAATGTAGGATCAATGAATTCCTTAATACAAATGAAAAGAACCCAAACTCGAGGGGGTTTTCTCGTTTTATAGCGGAACTCCCATAGCCATCTTGCAGCAAATTAGATCAGTCCATGTCTTCCTAAGATAATTATAATAAACATCAAACTGGAATAAAATATCTTTTTTTTAGATACTAACTAGTAGCTACCACAATTAGTCATAAATATACCTAAAGGCCCATAATCTTACATAACCATTTAATCGCGGAACCTTCTTCAAATAAACTTAATTTAGAAAATCGAACTCAGAATCCATACTTGTTTTCATATTTTTACACAGCGTCGATGTCCTAACCCCCATTACGCGCACCCTAAACGTTCATATTAAATGCATACTTACCTATAGCATCATAAATCGAGTCATTCAAATGGGTTTGTAATAAATCCAGTCGGAGTCTCACAGCACGGCTAGATCGATGGCAGACGCATTCATGACACGCGGGGGGCAGACCGCGGGCCGGATACGCTATAGGCTGCCTGCAATCCTTGCATTTGCGTCACAAGCCGAACGCACCCGAAGTTTGACGAATAGCACGCCTGTTGATTGTCCCGCCAAATTCGTATTTTACGATAGAACGATGAATAATATTAATTCACATCTCGCTCACTAATGCGAGATGTGAATTTATTGTGAAATTGATTTCATCTAACATGGTTACAACATGTGTGAATTATGATAAAATGAATGGCACATCATTATTTTTGTAGTAATCTAATAATCACTAATAATCCACTAATGAGCCAATAGTGATATTAAAAAATACTTTACATACTAAGTATATTTATTTCTAACTAATTAGGGTCTTGCTAGTGGAATTCGGACCAAGCAATTTTATAAAAAAAATTAAATCTTTATTGATATTAAGGGGTTTTTATACACATGGATTCCATGCTTCAACCCGATTGTACCTTATACAAAATTTACTTACACGCTACTGAAAAGGGAATCACTGATTACCTACTAATACATTTATATACGTATCTGTTGTGTAGATGCTTATAATTTATCATCTCTTTTGTCACCTTCTTTTTCTCTAAGTATGCTCTCTTCCCCTTTAAATAATATACCTGATAGATAAATTTACTTGGCATGAAGCTTTTGCAAAAAAGCTCTTCATTCAATCTTCATTCAAACATCAACAACAAAAAATACCCAAGTCGATAAAACATCCATTATTTTAATATTTTTTCACAATTAAGGAGAGTCATTTTTATGAAAGATTGACCGTTGGACCAACGCGTGCAACGACTCCGGGAACAAAGAAATCTATCCTCTTTGTTAATTCAGGTTATAAAATATTAGTGTACCAAATTTCGGTTTTTGCGTGGAAGAGTAACAAACATCTATGCAGACCTACTTATGTACAAACTATCGCGTTTATAATATTAGTAGCATCTTTTAGTAGAGATATTTTTATGAAATAATCAAAACTCTACCATCTTTTTTACTAGCTATCTTGCTTTTGATTAACTAAATAATTAATTGTTACCACAAGATGTATGCATATGTACCTGCCATTCAATACCAAATTATTACAAAACGAACTTATAGACCAGCAGACAGCAGCCATTGAACGCTATGTCTATTCATATTTCTACGTAGGTAGTGTAGGTACATACATCATAAAACATTCAGAATCCACTAGCAACAGCAGATTCTCTGTCTCGTCTCGTTATTGATTGCTTCGTCCGGTGCACAGTGCAGGCAGATACTATAGGTTTATAGACATGTACTAGGTACCTGCGTCGAGACCTATGCGTACGAAGAGCTCAGGTCAAATCAATATAGTTTCCCTGTGTCGCTCTATTATTTTATGTTCGCATTTTAATTTGGTTTGAGATTAATTTATAGTTACAATAACGATTACAGTCTGTAGTTTCATTAACTCTAGATCTTTTGACGATATGCTATTAGGAATGCACAATAGCTTCGGTAAAAAGGGGTGAATAAGGCTGCCGGGATAGAGTCGAATTTTGTCTTGTCCCGTTTTTATTTTACAAGCGAAAACTGCTTCCTTTTATAAAATAGTCAAGAGATATCATTATATCTTAATTTGTTCAATAAATTATTTCAAAGCCCTATCCTATCTATTAATCCCAGAGCTCAAGTTACGATATTTATAACTATTTCCTATCAAGAATTATACGAAAAATATTTTAAGTAGCAATATGCCAATCAGCTTAATAAGATGTTTTGAATCATGGGGAAGTTTTATAAATGAAACAAACATTGGATTACAAGGTGTATTGGGAGAAGCAAAATACATCAAGTTTGAATACAGCAACTTATATTAATATAAATGTAAAAATGACTAGAAACCATCATTAAAAACTTACTCTATAAATTAAAGTCTGTAAATTAAATAACCTAAATAATAAAAAATACTAAAAAAAGTCAACTTCAAGATGATTTTGTAATCTTGAGAATTAAGCATGATAATTACTGCTTTTCAATTGAGTAATTTTTGAGTATTCATTAAAACTTAATTATAAAAAAACAATCGCGCTAACAGCCCTATCCTAATCCCTGCATGTTACAATCACTGCTTTCAATAAGATTTTGCGCTTCAGAGTAAATTTGGCACAATCAATACATGAAGTAAATAGACAATCTAAGACCCCAGTCCTTTTTAGATCAAAACAAAATAGAAACAATCAGACCATTTTCAACTCCTTCATGAAAAAAAAAAACAGTACTACCCTTGTGTTAAGCTGTGCAAGTTAACTCTTTGGTGTTGCACACCTTGTTAATATTTTATTTTGATATACAATTCTGAGGATAGCCAAACAGGTCAAAATCTTTCCTACCAGCTTAGCTGCAATTATTAAACTCAATATAAAAAATATAAAGTTTAAATTTGATTAAAAAATTATCACAATATGAAGCAACATTTACTGATAGACATGGATCACTACAAATAAATATTGGTGGGGTAATGACTTTCCACTGGGATATAATATTGTGGAAGTCATTAGTTATCAATTTCTAGGGCGAAATTGTGAGGAATCACACGGTGAGGACAGTCCCTCAGAGTATTCAGTCCTGCTGTAAAGGAAAAAAAATAAAGTTAATTCGCTGAAATATTATAGTAATTATTCGCTAATGCTGCTAAAAAGCTGTTTTAATAAATTTATTTGATAATTATGCTTTACAATTTAGTATAAAATAATTAATAAAGAATGGATTTTATGCAAGGTTTTTTTTATGCAATCGCTTTGGCAAAAAACACAGCCTTCAACGTTGAAATTCAATAATATTATATTCAGTGCTTTAACTGTCAGAGAAATCAAGAACTTAATAATTTATATTATACAACTGTAGCACCTGATTCTAATTGAAGTTTAAGTATAGAGCTGTGTACTGAAGATTCATAAATAATAGATTTAAAAAAAGTATAGAGCTACTTACTATCCTCCGGCAGGCCCTTGACACGGTTCACAATCCTCTTCAAGGAGCAGCTACAATAGTCCTTGTCGTAGAAGCCCAGGGTCAGGTCCCATGGCTCCAGATTGAAGTATTTGGTAACTACAAGAAGAACAAAGAGTCTATAATTATAAATAATCTATGGAGGTATTATATATGGCTGATGAATAATTTGCCAATGATAATAAAAAAATAATAAATAAAAATTATCATAGTGAATTAAGTAAGTAACGAAATTCATTTACTTATGCAAATATGTGTAGTATATATCAAATATCAAAAATTAAGTTGAGTAAGTATAAAAGGAATTTAGATTTGTAATACTTTTTGTTTTCCGTTCCAATGTCGCATGGAAACTTCCTAGATATGCTAAAATAAATAACAAAACAAAATAAAACAGTAAAAATCAAGATTTTTACATAATAGATTACGATTAACGTCGGATAAAATTGTTTAGTAAACAAATACAACACATTAATAGGCAAAACTCACCGCAGTAGTTGCAGCGTTGGAAAAAGCTGTCGAAATAGGTGCTGTTGAAGAAGATAGCAGGCAGAGGAGGCCGCGGGGACCTCGGACGAGTCAGCCTAAATGCTGCAAACGCATTTTCCAAGGCAAGAACAGGTTCCTCATCAAACGCAATATCCTCCGGATTTTTTGGCTTCTTCGTAACAGTCATCGTAAACGATTTAGAAGAAGACTACTCAGATAGTAAAGATCAATACGACAATGATAATTGAGTAAAATTAAGCACAATTTATTTTATCACAACAAGTGTACAACCACCGGTATCAACGGCAAACCGCTTCCGAGTACGACGTACGTTGCGGCGCGCTTAGGTAGGACAGGAAGTCGCAAAATGTCAGACGACGCGTTGAACTCGGTCGGAGATCGGCTCTGCTCGGGTCTCGGCCTCTCGGGCGTGGGCGTTTCAATAAAAAGGAAGGATTTACTGAAAAAACAACAAGTGTTGCGACTTAAAAAAAAACTTAGTAGAGGGTTTTGAAATGTATTGAAGTAATATTTCCTGTAGCTGAACATCGCACCCATTTTGGCTCTTACAGACCAGACCAACGTGCAGCGGCGGTCTTACTCCAGATACTGCTTTGGCATTGTTTTTTTTTTATTTGTTTCCGTACTGAACTGGTGCTTTCGAAGCAAACCAAGAAGGAGTTACCGATCTGTACCTACTTCAAGGAATTTATACAATTTGTATTTGATTTTGACTTGATTTGTCTTTTGTAAAACAAAGAGAAAAATTACCAAATCAAATCTTTCTGACACTTATATCAATCGTTTTTTAATTTAATATGACTTTTTACAAACGACACTAAGATTTTTTACCTTTTTTGCACCTAAATAAACGGACTGGAGAGCTATCAACTTATCCGGATCATTACCTGTCGATCGAAAGAAAGCAGCTTCTGCTCGTGCCACTACACGAATTGGCGCTAACAGTGTACCAACTCGATTTCATAATATGTATATGAAATGTGAGACTATATGTAGTAATACAGATTTTTAGAAATGTAATGACGACTCTCAAAGATCAAGGTTAAGTCATGTTTTTTGTATTTACGCGGGCTTCGAACCCGTAACCGTATGTCCGATGGTCGGTCTTGCTAACATTAAACCAACGAGACAAAGTTTTATTACATTTACAAATATTTGTTTCTATATTTTTGGGTGTTTCAGAAAGAAAGAGGTTTTAATAAAACACGATCGTGGGATATTGAAGCAATATTTGTTGTTCATTTTTATTTTTCTAAAATTTTCTACAATGAACGATAAAAGACTAGCGCTACTTTTTTCCCTACAGATATGATATGAATACACAGAAATACGTATATCGAAGAATAATATAGATAGACACTTATTAAAATGTTAATTTTAAAATATTCGTCGACGATAAAGGTTTATAAAATAGTTCGGCTACATTTCTCCGACATATTTTGCGTTTATTTATAACAAGACAACGTAGGTAAGTTGCTGGTCACGTATTTACGTTTGGAAATAAACGTTACCCTATCGTTCCAACCTTACAAACATTAATAGCAAGAAATATTTTTAGAAAATATCATTTTATCCAATATGATCTACTAATCAAAAATTCTAAATCCTTAAATATAAGTAATACAGCGGAATTAAGATGTATGAACATTTAAAGAAGTCACTTGTTGATCTATACAATTATATTTAAATTCTCAATAGTTACTTATTAATACAATTCTCAATGGTTAATATTACTAATTTGCTACTTTCACAATACAATTTTAGAAACCTGAAACAACATCAATAGACCTTACATCTTTATTTCAGTCACTAACTTAAACTTATCTTAAAATGACAGGGATATAATGTTGACAAAGTGACGGCGGTTCAGTATAAGTGACGTTTTGGTGTTACACTGCATTTACACAGCCTTTTCATCGATTTTTTATGGATAATTTGCATAATGTTTAAGGGGCTTCATAATTAGTGTTGTAACTTAATTATCAAGTATAATATTAATTATTTGAAAATACAGGTGCAGTTTGCTACGGTCAATACAACATGCGTCATGATGGGTTTATACCATAGGTTTTACTGCATTTTCTCACTAAATACACATTCACTGTTAAATTAAATTTTAAATGAATGTATTTTTTCTACGAATCACATTTTCATACATTTAGAATTACGTAAAATAAATAACATTTTTTTGTTTATTAACTTAACAATAAGTTATTTATTAAATCATATAATTATATAACGGCGAACTTTACTAACGTAAGTACTATAAATTTAACTTAATCATCGTTCATTAAAGTTAAACATAAAATAAAAAACATAAACAACAACAAGGGTCCATGAATTGAACTGTCTTTACACGAACACTTATACAGGATGTCCCACAAATCAACGCATAACCGAAGTCAGGGGGACAGGGTGTCCCTTTAAGTAAATTTAAGTTTCCTAAAAATATTACATAATTTTTATACATATACCTTTTACCTTGTCACGATGTCAAGTCACACAGTGACAAAAAAATGTATATTACTGGTTATTTTTGCATGAATAACTTATCTGTTTACAATTGGATAGCCCAGTAAAAGTATAGCCCATTAAGTTATTGGTTTACCGGCTAAATAACAAATCGTCTTACCATGTCATTAGATTTGGATAAAATAGTAGTGACAACTTTTTTATGTTTATTCCCTTAAGTATTTTGAAAATACGATTACTCTTCTGATCTACATATAACCACATACAAAGATAGGATAAAAAAGGTTGAATCTAAGGGATTCCGCTCATTATTCTTTTTAATCGATTATCGACTGTTTATAGCCCCGGATTAGCATTGAAGATTGAGATAAGCATAAGTATGAAAGTATGTCAAAAAGTCAAAATATACAGATTTTATATAGTGCTACATTATAGAACATCATTTAAATATACATATAAATGCTAGGATACTTAACATACATACATATAGGAAGCATGTTTTTTTTATTCATAGTGGGTGCCTATTACCTCCTTTCAAGGCGGACGACGCAATGTACGGTGCAGCAAAATCTTACTTGAAGAGGCTGTGATAGGCCCCCACTAAATACAGTTGTATGATTAATTTGATGAGTAGACTTGATGTCGTCATACAGTTCCGATGCGTTGCGAGGATGTATTGTAGTTGTCACGAACTGAAATAAAAAGACATGAATTATTTGTAATGTTTACACTATTTTAGTACAGTTATAAGTTAACAACATCCGCAGCCTCTTTCCTGCCACTGCTAGACATAGGCCTCGTGTCACTTTGTCTTGCGTTAGCCTTATTCCCCGAGACTGTTTTTTTATGAGTTGCTAATGCTAGTTTGCAGGACAAAAAAAAATACGTATCCCTAGTAATGCATTCAAGTATTAGACGGACACTGTAAACAAAATCTTTCCTATTGACATTAAAAAAGCGAAAGGGAAAAATGTATACTGACCTCATAGATCTTTTCTCGGGCTGCAACCCCTCAGGGTTGCGTTACTCGTAGAACCAAGATAGCGAGCTTTTCGTTGAGAGTGAGAGTTGGTGGCAATGGATACGGATATATCAATCTTGCTGATGAAGTCAAAAAGTTCATCTGGGAAAAGACTTGTGGACACCCAGAATACAAACAAGTATCCTGGGTTTTGACTAGTAGAATATCTTTGGGTTTCTACAGCTAGTTTTTCAAGACGCCTTTTGACGCTACTATTATCATGTCTGATTTAATCAATTATGACTATGTCAGTCTCGTCTTCAATTTGCAATACATTTCTCAATATTTTTAATCTTTCGACCCTCTCGTCTGAAATGTTACAGTCAATACAATTTTGAATCATTATATTTACAGCCTCATCTTGTTTTAAAGAATTTTTTGAAGCAGTTTGCTGAGAATCCTCCTTCAATGTATTTATATTGCCTTTAACATTACCGTTCAAAGTTCTGTTATTCGTTCCATTTTTAGACACTAAATGAGAGGTACTGCTTTCTGACGCGCCGGCGGTCAAGCCTTTAACGTTAGTACCATTTTCAGAACCTGAACTAGACAGCGTTTCATCAGGTGCGTTAGTAGAAGACTCATGTTTGATTTTAATATTTATATTATCATCGTCTGCTTCGAATTCTTTCAATTTGTCAATTAATCTTGACATCATAACAGAGCGATACTTAGCAGGTTTTTTGGGTTTTTGTTTATTACTTACAGTGGCATCGTTTGCAACCGAATCAGGTTTTTGATTATCATTTTGTTCGGAAGTTGCAGTGCCAGCATTATCATCAGCTATAAAAAAGCTAAATTCAATTAAATGCAATAAGTACTGTACTTTATGCTCACCTACAGTGTGAGCCGCTTTGTTAACAACTGCTACTATATCATCGTATAAATCTTGCATTGTGGAAGCATGTGAAGTGTTATTTTCAGTAGTAATATCATCATTCAAAGTGATATCTGGCGGTTTCTGTTTATCCGTGAGCCTAACGTCAGGAGTTCGATGGTAACCGTTCTTCGGAGGTACGTCCGTTTCAATATCAGTAGTATCTTCAATTTTCATTGCTAATTCTTTGTTGTTTTCACATGGATTTCTGTTTGTGCTGGGATTCGATTTTTGATTATGGGCTGAGGTTGATACATCATTCAGATTATGATTAGAATCTCCGTGAGAGGGGCCTATTGGGGGTGTTTGTGATAGACCTGCACTAGAAATTTCATGTGAGATATTTTGAAGAGAATCCGTATCATCTATAGAATCCCCCAACAGAAAACTGTGAATAGAGGTTATGGATCTTACACTAGAATTATTATTAGAATCATTTGTGGTATTTTCATTTTTAATTGGCATAGGTGGATGAGATTCTTCAGATATGCTATTCCTTAGTGTATTGGAACAAATGGTGTTACTTGAATCTTGCGGTGCATCTTCTGTTAGGTCAATCACATTGTCACCTTCGTTTAAATATTGAATTTTATCTGTATTTAGCGTTAGCTCGTTTTGTGTTTCAATATTAGTAGTATCTTCACTTTTCATTGCTAATTCTTTGTTGTTTTCACATGGATTTCTGTTTGTGCTGGGATTCGATTTTTGATGATTGGCTGCGATTAATTCATCATTCAGATTATGATTACAATCTCCGTGAGAGGGGCCTATTGGGGGTGTTTGTGATAGACCTGCACTAGAAATTTCATGTGAGATATTTTGAAGAGAATCCGTATCATCTATAGAATCCCCCAACAGAAAACTGTGAATAGAGGTTATGGATCTTACACTAGAATTATTATTAGAATCATTCGTGGTATTTTCATTTTTAATTGGCATAGGTGGATGAGATTCTTCGGATATGCTATTTCTTAGTTTATTGGAACAAATGGTGTTACTTGAATCTTGCGGTGCATCTTCTGTTAGGTCAATCACATTGTCATCTTCGTTTAAATCTTGAATTTTATCTGTGTTTAGCCTTAGCTCGTTTTGTGTTTCAATATTAGTAGTATTCTTCACTTCACTTTTCATTGCTAATTCTTTGTTGTTTTCACATGGATTTCTGTTTGTGCTGGGATTCGAATTTTGATTATGGGCTGAGGTTGATACATCATTCAGATTATGATTAGAATCTCCGTGAGAGGGGCCTATTGGGGGTGTTTGTGATAGACCTGCACTAGAAATTTCATGTGAGATATTTTGAAGAGAATCCGTATCATCTATAGAATCCCCCAACAGAAAACTGTGAATAGAGGTTATGGATCTTACACTAGAATTATTATTAGAATCATTTGTGGTATTTTCATTTTTAATTGGCGTAGGTGGATGAGATTCTTCGGATATGCTATTTCTTAGTTTATTGGAACAAATGGTGTTACTTGAATCTTGCGGTGCATCTTCTGTTAGGTCAATCACATTGTCATCTTCGTTTAAATCTTGAATTTTATCTGTGTTTAGCCTTAGCTCGTTTTGTGTTTCAATATTAGTAGTATTCTTCACTTCACTTTTCATTGCTAATTCTTTGTTGTTTTCACATGGATTTCTGTTTGTGCTGGGATTCGATTTTTGATTATGGGCTGAGGTTGATTCATCATTCAGATTATGATTAGAATCTCCGTGAGAGGGGCCTATTGGGGGTGTTTGTGATAGACCTGCACTAGAAATTTCATGTGAGATATTTTGAAGAGAATCCGTATCATCTATAGAATCCCCCAACAAAAAACTATGAATAAGGGTATTTTTTTTTACATTGGAATTACTATTAGAATCATTCGTTATAATTTCACTTTTAATTGGCTTAGATGGATGAGATCCTTCGGATATGCTATTCCTTAGTATATTTTTACTTGGTGAATGTTTTTCTAGCGTATTGGAACCAACGGCGTTACTTGAATCTTGCGGCGCATCTTCTGTTCGGTCAATCGCATTGTCATCTTCGTTTAAATCTTGAATTTTATCTGTATTTCGAGATGGCTCTTCAAGAATCTCATCTATACTTTGAATGTCATTAGTCTTAGCAAAAGAATCGTCAACACAGAGTAAGAATAGGGACATGTTTTTTTTTATTGATTTGATACCTAAATTCTTTGCTCCATCTTCTAATTTAAATAAAAGAACATCGCCTGATAATTTGATAATATTTGCTCTCTTATCATAAATTAACTTCCCAATCTTCTTGTAGTCAGTTGAATTTGACCTACGTCTGGTTCTGATTAAAGATTTATTATTTGACAAACGTTGTTTCCTAAGATTTTTGTAGCTACTTTTTTTTATGTAACGAGAATTACGATGATGAGTAATACATGGTTTATTTTTAAGCCCTTTGGTACTGATTTTTATATCCTCTTTTTTTAACGTAGAATTGTGATGCATAGTTGCATCGTTAATTGCGTTTTCGTCTACATAAGTGCAATTATTTACGCCAAGTAAAGCGCTTTTTGGTACTTCCTCGTGATTAACAACTTTGCGAGTGTTAGGCCGTTTTTTGTGATTTGATACGACGTTGTGCAAAACACTTGAAGAAGGCAAGCTATTTGTTTGATCTCTGTGTATGATTTTGGATTGAAAAGGCTTGGTAGCCTCATTTATAGTTTCGTTACTATTATGACTTTTATCTACGGAAACATTATTCCGTCTTGGTTTGGATTGTTGTTGAATTGAACAATTCGCATCTCCATGGCTGCTAAAATACAAGGAATCCACTAAACTTTTAGGACTAGACGGTATTTTTTTGGGGTTGGTAGCCAATAAATCTTTGTTTGTCTCTGGTATACAACAACTTTTTGTCCGTTGCCTAGTTCTTGGTCTATGGTCTATGGCTGTTTCGTGTAGTTGTTGTTTTTTATTATTTCCTTGTTTTTCTCTTGAGATATTTGATGAATTTTGGTTATATTCCTTATATTTACGAGCGCTGGAGGATGCATTCGGACAATCGCCGTAACACTCATCCAAAGACGGACAAGACTTACGTCGTTTCTTGATTGCAGAGGATTCCTTTGCGAATGATTTTGAACGAGTCCTTTTTTTGGGAATTTTGAACCCCTGCGTAACATCAGAGGTTGTAGGATCATTTAAGGTATTTGCGTTCATATTGTAAGAGTCCTCCTTTTCAGCTTTTTTAGGATTTGGTTGTGCTTCGCTTAGCACTTCATTATTTTTTACTCTGCTTGATGATGCTGCAGGTGTGGACGGTGGCGATGTAGTACTCATCCTTCTCAATTTTACGGTATTACCACCATTTTGGGAAGGAACAAACGTATAATTTGATAAAACTGCTGAAGACGGGACGTCGAATAACTCATCTGTCTTGTTTAGGGGTGTTTTATGAATGGTGGGTGTTTTGCTTTTCTTCGACTTCGACGACGCTTTGTTTTTACTTTTTGATTTTCTGTCTTTTCGTTTGTGATTTTTGTTTTTACTATCCTTGTGTCTTGTTTGAACTGATCTTAATTGATCATTATGAGATGCATTAGGACCATTGTGTAAATCCATTTTGGCTGCTTGAATATCTTTGTTATCTGAAATGAAATAGCACACAGAATCGTTTTTTTGCGTTTAATGTATACTTGAGTCTATTTTTAAGTTTTTAAATTCTTATTATTGTATGTTATATCGAAAAATTCTAGTATATAGTACCCGACATTGGATCAAATATTAGGTTTAAGAGTCTCTTTTGCAAGAGTTCCCTACTAAGTTTACCCATTTATTGAAAACTCAAGCACTAGATTTTCTATTAGAACTGTAACTACCCTGGCTAATTTCTAATTCTGGAAAATTGATGGATGCATATTCTCTGAAGGATGCGATATGCTGTTTATTTGTCGTAGCAGCTATATTGGACAATAACTCTGTCAATGACGACGACGTTTCGGATGTTTTAGATGCAACCGGCTCTTGTTCGTTTAGAGTCGGACTAATATCAATAATTTTCTTACTATTCTCAAACTTTTCTGTAAAATAACGTCTTTTATTTACAATCATAGATTTAATTAAGTCAAGTGTAGTCTTTAAAATAGACAATTCCGTTTTCGACATAGTTTTCAAATCAACGTCGGCAACTACAGTGTGTTTTGCAAGCGTCCCTTTTATCGTGAACTTTATTTGACTAAATTTTGTTAAAATTTCTATAACTTTTTCTGGCTCTTTTAATTGTTTAATTTCACTTGCACTGTCGGCGATCGGCAGTCGCAAAGCAACAATAAAGCTTTCTAATGGAATGTAAAATGAATGGTCAAATTGGAAACGTTCGAAATTTGTTTTTGTTATAGTCGAAACTCTACCATTAGGAAGGGATTTATTGTATAATACATCATTAGAATGTCTGGCAGTCAAAGGCAATAGTTGAAGTTTAGATTTCACTGTATTTTCTGGCTTACAACAACAAGCACAGTAGTTTATGAGACAACGATGCGGGTTTCTTATAAAATTAACAGAACTGCTAGGAACTCCTTCTTGTAACAATGAATAAGCATACTGTTCACGTTTATACCAGCAACAAATATTATATTTATTAGTTATTAACATAAACCTAAAAAGACTAAAATTTTTAAGATTTAAAAGATTTTCTTTTTCATTTACATTCTTACATAATAATTCAATTTCACCATTTAAGCCGATCTGATAATATTCACCAGGAAATTGAAGATTCGTTGGATTTGTAAATATTGCGTTTTCTTTTGGTTGGTTACTCCTCGTTTTCGGTGCGCTTGGAGGTACGGTTAGGCATTTGACAAGAAGGTTATTCGATGCCGTACTCTTGTTTTGTGCCTGGTCGGTATCCGATACAAAACAACTTAACGGAACATTGTTTGTTAAATTCTTGAACCAAGTACTTGGTGACGTTTTCTCCAAGTCATTAATAGGTTGCGGTGTAGATACTGTTTCGTTTATCTTGCAGCAACACAAGCAATGACCGGGTCTGCAATTGTGTGGTTTTCTTAAGCCTTTCGCTGTTTCTTGAGGAAAAGATACATTTAGAAATCTTTCTCTTTCGAACCAGCAACAACAGTAGACTCTGTGAAATGGCGAATCATTGAATGCGGCCGTAATATTGTCATCGACTTTCTTATAATCCGTTACGCGGTAATTTTTATCGAAGCTATATTTTTCGGCTTCATTTTGTTGATGATCATAAATAATGATACCATTTGGGTTGCTTATGGGGTGCTGGGGCTTTATAGGTGTATCCGAGAGTTTTATCTCCTGCAAGCTACTGTCACTGGCTGATCTGTCACTACCGGTACAATCTTCATCAGCGTACATTTGTTTCTCACTATTGGATTCATACCGACGAAATTTTGTACTTTTTCCCGAATGCACCTCTGAATTGATTATATGAATCTTCTCTTTTAATCTTTGATGTGTTATTCCAAGACAGCCTAGTGTATTGCGCTTGAGAGGATTAAATACGGGCTTACTCTGTTGGGCGACAATTTCATATATTTTTTTTGCTTTTTTATGTTTTGTGTTGTTCCTGAAGATGTCTAGTTGTTCGAGTCTAGTTGTGTACACTATTGGGGATAAAGGTCTGTGATCTACTTCTTCTTTAACGTGAACCGCATCGCACCCAGCTGAGTCTCTGGTATAAGTCCACCCATAATTACCCTAGAAAAAAACACACACTTAACGGCTAACCAAAACACAATTCTTAATATTATATTCAATTACATTTTGTAATTCATTAAACAAAAATATGGACAGAGATGCGAATATAACCAAATATTTTGTAATGTACATTTTTAATTGTTGTTTAATGATATACCTATAAGTGAGATTGCAGAATAATGTTTATCCTATACCCTATCCAAAATACCCAAAAAATATAGTGTAAACAAACCATTCAAAGAGTTTTTCGATGTCATATTTTTATGGCTGGATTTATTTGGAATAATTAGATATTTATTATAAAAGTCTGAAATTGACTACAATAATAAGTTGATTGAGTCACTTTAAAATGTAATTTTAAATATTCATATTTATGCTTTGCAAATCGTACCTTAAAAGGCACCTAATAAGACAGCTTTTCCAAACTTCAACGCTATTTCATATGGTGACAATTTAAGGAATACCTCAAACCTGAATATTTTACTTGACAGGAGAAGCTTTTTGATTTGGTAGTACTATGACCACCACCATGCTTTTTTACTCGTTGATGCTAGCGTACTTTCGTATTTTCATATTTTAGTTATTTCCTTGTTTTATCGTTATTTATTGTTGTTATTCTTAAGTTTTTATTTTATTTATTGTTTTTATTACTTAAATTGTGTAAGTGTACATTCGTGAAATAAGTGAACCTTATAAATTACATAAGTCATTATGTTGAAGATAGTAACTGTGCTGCAAGAAAAATACAACCAATTATCTTAAATTTTATTTTATAAAAAAAATGTTGAGAAGTTTGGATTCTTAGTTTATTTTTGTTATTTTGGTATATTGGATAGGGTATACTCGAATTTCGCTCAAATGTCAAAAAAAAACCGGCCAAGTGCGAGACGGACTCGCGCACCGAGGGTTCCGTACAAACCTGCAAGGTTTACAAAGTTCGTTCATTACTACAATCGAGTCATATAAATATATATTTTGTAATGTAACAAAAAATTTAAGGTTTTCGGAATTTTTCCTTTATGTGTGCTATAAAACGTTGCTTCATGCCAAATTTCAAGATTCTAGGTCGACTTACGACTGGAAGTACCCTTTAGGTTTTGATTCCCTTGCGAGTACTTGCGAGTTTCAAAATATGCAGCTTAAATTGCTGTTTCTTTTGATTGCGTTGACATAGAAGTTTGATTTTGTTACAGCTTAAAGGTATTATAGACCTGAGTATTTGGTATGAATTTCAATTTAATACCTCTACGCGTTTATGAGGAAATAGGTAGTAAGTTTAAAATTATTAAAAAAATATATATTATGTGATGTAACTAAAAATTTATGGTTTTCATAATTTTTCCTTTATCTATGCTATAAGACGTTGCTTCGTACCAAATTTCAAGATTCTGAGTTCACGGGAAGCACCCTGTAGGTTTTGATTCCCTTGCAAGTGTCGAAAATTTGCAGCATAAACGGCTGTATCTTTTGATTGCGTTGGCTTAGAAATTTGAGGCTGCAAGGGACAGTAGACTTGAGTAATCGATATAAATTTCAGCTTCATACCTCCACGCGTTCCCGAGAAAAAGGGTCTTGACAGACGGACAACCAAGTGATCCTATAAGGGTTCCGTTTTTTCCTTTTGAGGTACGAAACCCTAAAAAAACGAGTGTAATTATGACTAAAGTGAAACTTCTTTTGCTCAGTCTCGGCAAATATAATATTCTATTTTTTTTCCCCCATCCCCCAGTCTACTAGCGTTTGCTTCGTCGGATCACACTATTCGTAACGCTTACCTTTACCCCAAGTCAAGCTTGCGTAGAAAAAGTTTTACTTCAAAAAGATTTCATTAAACTTTTGTGCGAAGTTCAGAGCATTTGAAATGTGTTAGCAAGTATGTCTGGTCCACGCTGACGAGTACGTTACCACCAGCGCGGTTTACATCAGACTATGCATCGTGTAACGACAGAACAGATGAATGTTAAATTAAAACCAGTCAAGTACGTGTAAGGCTCGTTTTCAGGGTTCCTTACAAATAGGACAAATAAAAAAATTTGGAAACAAAAATAGACACCAATCATGACGGTAACAAGATTTTTTAAACGCGATCTTTATTTATAGCATTTAGTTGTTTAAGATACCTACAGCCTTGTTACTGACGGACGCACCGAGAGAGAGACAGGGTTACCACAGAGTTAGGTTACGATTTGACTCTTAAAACCCAAAAAAGGCAAAACTGTTCATTCACACCTTCAAAGTATATGAACCGAGCCTTATTGTCATCTTTGTTTTTCTTCAGAGCTTAAGAGTATTTTTAAATACTAAACGACTTTTAAAATACTACGAAACTTTAAATAAATTTCGCGATAATAATTTCTGATAGTCTCCAAATAGAATAAATCGCTAACAACATTTTAATAAGACTAAAAGAATAAAAAATTAAAAAATTGTGTGCTATGTACAATTTCGGGAAAGTCTCACGAGTTTTTAAGCCATGGTTACTGTGTCACATAAATGTCCAAAAAAGATGTGACGTGGTTACATGTATCATCATCATCAGCTCATATTCGTCTACTGCTGGACATAGGCCTCCCCAATTGCACGCCATCGAGATCTATCTTTGGCTGCTCTGTTATATGTGCAGCTGTATATCTGTTATAGCACAAGCTAAATTTTACATCAACACTTATATTTTTCATCTAATATGGAATTTGAAAAGGATAAACAAAATTCAATTTTTTTTTTTATAAATGCGACCCTATTTTGTAGCATTCTTTTTTTTTTATAAATGCGACCATATTTTATAGTAATCGATAGTCTTTACGAAAAAAGATATTTCTATGTATCATATATTTTTTAAACTTTAATTAAGTATTGAATTGCACTGAAAAATCTTTTATATGTTTACTCGCTAAACCTACACTCACTTCGTATTACGAGCAATCTATTGACAGTTTTCACGGATTGTAACAAACAAGTAAAGCGAGATGTTTAAAACCATATTTGATCAAAAGCTTTTGCATAGTTTCATGGAATCAGTAAGAGTCCTATCATAGGGCTTTCAAATTGTATTGCATGTAACACCAAAGTAAAAATAAAATATACCAAAAAAAAAAAACACTTTTTGAACAAAAACCCAATGGGCATCAAACATCAAAGGAAAAAGGACAAACGAACTAGGGTTCGAAAACATCAGCACCTATTGCCTCCATGAGTAAGCATTTTGTTCACAATCACAACAAAAAGCAATATTTATTATAAAAAAATATTTTTGAAATCAATTCAAAATAATGCAGCATAAAATCAAATTGAATTAAGTACATGTATCCCGTAATGTTTGGTTAATTTTACAATCTGTCAAATGATCACTTTCAAAGCAGAATAAAATATTTAAACGAGTCATTGCAGAGCCAACATTAATAAACACCAGGTTATACAAATTATCAATATTTGTAGTATATTCAGGATGCGGAGCTCGTGGCTAAGCTATAACTGCTTAAGTGAATCGATCACAGGTTAACCTATGCATGGCGCGGCTAGTCTGTACATGGGTGACCATCTTTGTCATAACGAGTGACTCTGTCTTTCAGAAGGCACGTTAAATTGTGGTTCCCGGCTGTTATTTATAAATCTTTGACAGTTGTTACAGGTACTCAGAACCTTGAAAGTCTGACAACCAGTCTAAATAAGGGGTATTGTGATGCCCAGGTAACTGGGTTGAGGAGGTCAGATAGGCAGTCACTTCTTGTAAAACACTGTTACTTAGCTGAAAAAATCAGTGGTGCCCGCATTAAAATTGAATGTGAACCTTGGGCATACAAATTCATAAATAGAACAGCAACAGCAGACAACTATGTTCATTTTTAATACAAGATTCCTTTTTTTTCTAACATTTTCTATTTGGTTTACTGAGTCGCATTTATATTTAACACACTTTACATATAAATAATATATTTGAAAATAATTGATAAATAAATTGAACAATAGTGCTTGATATCTTTAGCTGTCCTTTTTTCGCATTTTTTTTAACATAGATCTCAATTATTATGTATTCTAATAATAAATAAAAAAAACATTTGTAAACATTTGCGCCATTATTTTACTAATAGTTGAGTCTAGTGATTATAACCAAAAACCTTTACTAAATTTAAAATCAGATTACTGGTTTTCTGCATTAGTCTATAGGGCAAGGGTGAAACAAAAAGGACGCAGCGCGCATGCGTATTATCTGTTAAATTTTAAAGATATTTGGTCGTAAATTCAAAACTCGCAGAGCATGTAAATAGAAACTCCATCTATACAGAAACTTCGATTTTACACTTTCCATCCATATTAATGCTTAAAATATCACATATAGCAAAAAACACTTACCGTATCCATGTCCTGATTAATTTACACAGATTTTCGAACAAATGACGATAACATAAACACGATTTAATTGTAAACAAAAAACTAAACGATAAACCAACTGTGTTATGACGTATAGTGTCAGAGCTACTCGCGACGTGCCGGGTCTTGGTAAACGGATTGTTCTCGTTGTCTTCGTGAACCACAGACTATATTTCCTCAAAGAAAAGGCTATCACATTTAACAATATCCTCAGTATTCTAGGCGTTAAGTTATTTCCAACTTCAATACATTTAAAATTCTGACACTATAAAATGCAGAGAGAGGAATTATTTAAAATAGCACTGACCTGACGATGCGATGCGTGGTCTGGCGCTCGAATGCGACTTGCGATCTGCGCGGAAGCGAAGGGGAAGGGATGTGAGGGGTGGTTAGGGTACCTGCGAATGCAAGCAGACTATATCTGTATTGCCTGTAACTATACTAAATATGCTCCGAACTGCCGGCTTCGGCCTTGAAACTGGGGGGGGGCGCTGTGCGCCCGGGAAATCATATTGATTTATGAGCTCCTGTTGCACTTCGGATAGCTCTATTAAGAGTGCTCTATTTTGCTGTTTCATAACGTATGTTCAACAGATTTTTTTCTGTGTTTGTTTATCAATTATGAGGAATAGATATACTGAAAAGGGGTATCTAAGAAGTCTACATTTAGAATAAAATTGATATTTCATATTTTTTTTGGCCATTTTTTTTGTAGCTAAAAAGCCATAATTCCTTATTACTTTATGTTCTATGTAGGTACACTTACTTATATTTGCATTGCATTGAATATTATTGCTGGTGTGTTACAATATTTTTCTTCCATCGCCTTACCTGGAACAATCAGACCAACAGTTTATTTGAACTTCACTTTGAAAAAAAAAATTGTTTACTCAAGAACAGACTTCATTTTGAATAATTTGTCTTAATTTAAAACTAAACGCTTATGTTTCATTATTTAACTTTTTGTCAGCCAATTGCGAATCGTACTCGTGAAAAAGGGGGCACAAAAAATCAAATTGGAAAAAACAAAACCTGTCATAAACCGAATCAATTCAACCTCGATGTTGATTTTTATTATTTGGTGCTAATGCGGCATTCTTCTATGAACATCTATCACATTTCATGAGATGCAGCCTGGCGGAGGGATAGTCACCGGAGCTCTAGTAATAGGGTTCCAATTTTACCACTTGGGTACGTCACGCTGACAGGAATGAAGGCTATGAAAATAGATTTACTGACAAGAACACTTTTAGTTTTAAAACGTCTTCCGCACTAACTTATTAGACGCTTGTGTCGCGGGTGGTTTCACATATGCACATTCAAGTCACATGCACAAATACACCCAGACTCAGGACAAGCATTCGTGGATCCCACAAACCCTTGTCTTACGCGGGAATCGAATCCGCATAACGTCGCTCACCCTTAAAAAATAATTATAGCTCTATGTAATATTAGTAAGTATTAGTAATAATATAATACATACTCAATACTACGTCGGTTTACGGGAAGGTATTCAATATCCGTATCTATTTTCTTGAACGAATTAATTAAAAAAGTAATATTATGAAAAAAATGTTTGAATCTTGTTTGAATACTTCATAATTTTATTTTCGCGGCGCTCTGTTCAATTTGGCAGCCATACTGTCGTTGCCATGGAAAAGCTATCCGTGTTAGATGTGTATTTCTTAAAAATACGTGTCTCGTAGGTATTTACTGTACTTAATATTGTTTTAAGCAATTAATTTAAGCGAGTTATAGTGATTTTGTCCCTGAAATAAATCAAGTATCAAAACATGTAAAAAAATCAAGTGCAGTGTTATTCATTTGCGTTTAACTGATTGGCTATGCTTAAAAATATGTTTCATTTAGATGAAATTTTGTGTTAATTAAATCGAGTTTTTAGTTGCATGACGCTTTGTAATATTTTTTAATTATTATGTCAGTTCAATCATAAAAATTAAATGGCAGTATGTCCTAATTTAATTGACACAGTAACCTAAAAACAGGGATCAAAATTAAAAACATTAAGATCGAAAAAAACTCAATATTCTTCGTAATGTGTTACAAGTTTTATGAAATGGTGTGTAGATGACATCGTGATAGTTTTCAAATAAGATTATGTTTTTCCGGACAATACACGAGAAAATGTATATAACGAAGTTTATAAAGAAATTGAGTAGAATATCGTCGAGAATGAAGTAAGTTTTATAATATATTCTTGCTTTGAAATATTTTGACGTCATAGACTATTGACCATTTTTTTCAGACGGATCGTTCGACTAAGGAAATTTGAACGTACCAAGCTTAAAAAATAGCGTATTTTAATATTTTCAAGAAATTATCATTTTTACTTTATTACTTTATCTTTGCGAATTGATAAAACGATGTAAGAGCGAACCTTTTGCTAACATTGAAAACATTGTCGACTTTCAGTCACGGTCTTACTTTCACATCGAGCTACGGAAATTATGTTACGAAAAACTATCCCATATTGGGGCTGGTAAATATACCAAAGTTTTGTCTAAGAACCTTTCTACTATAATTTGCAATGCATAACAAACTGTTCATCATTTTTCTGGTCTATGACTGTCGGTAACGAATTCCCGCGCTTTTTAAAATTAAAAACCTCAATTTTTTTCAGCCATTTTAACATTAAGATGAAAATATCGTGTTAATATGGGGGAAGCACTTAGTAAATTGATATCAGCCGGTGGCGTGCAGGGCGGTGGTTCAGTTCTAGATAGAGTGATATCACAGCCAAGCAGTGAAGATCATACCGTTTTGTATAAACTTGCTGATTATAAAAAAGGTACGACATACAAGAATAATGAATGCACCACATTATATTTTAAAATCACAGGCACGGAATTAGATTTTAGAGCGAATTAAAATAATTACTTCAATTTTTGATGTTTAATAGTTTAGTTTTAGTATTTAAAAGTTAAAATGGATATGCAATGGATCACTCACCCTAAACGTCAGTCCTCCCGAACGCACCAACGTTCGCTGTTTACATGTCCGTAGCTGTTTGTTAATTGGTGCCCGGACGGAGCTCCAATAGCCGACAGGTCCCCCTCAACCAGACGAACGACCTATCGATTTTATCGCTAGCCTACCTGTGTTCGAGCTACGAAATATTGAAATCTAGAATCATGTAAATTTTAGGTTATGAATAAAGAGTCTTTAATATTCACGCATGCTATTTTTATTGTTCAGTTGAGCGTTGTTAGTTATCATATTAAGCTTAAATTGGTTGTCGACGATATCCTTAAAAAGCTAGAATTAAATATATTTGTTTGAACTATTGCTATCACTAAAGCTTCTGGCGTAACTCGCGAAAAAAAATGGAAGCAGACTTAAGACCTTAAATGTCGGATACCCACAAAAGGACAATTAAATACTAAATTCGATAGTTTTGAGACTAAAGTTTCCTATACGATACAATTGTTTTTTAAAGAAAGCTACCTCTGAGATTGCTTCAAGGTTTCTTCTCAGGGTAGCCAATTATAAAATGTTGACTCCACATAATATGCTTGGTCTCATTTAAACGTGAAAACAGTTATCCTATGGGCAAATATATACACCTTAATTTGACATCATTTATTTTGGGACATTTTATCAATGTATACAAAGGTTCAGTTTTACAAAGGTAATCAATATTGGAACCACATTTATTTATAGGTGGCCTCCTACTCGAGACCTATACTAAAGGGGGGATGGTGGCCGCAGAGAAGTTAATAAAGGATGAGTTCGCGGCATACATGTACGCCGGCGGGCGGGGCCGGGTGATCAATAGAGCTGAGTACCTGAGGTGGAAGTTCAGAGACCAGGAACAGGTGACGTGGTGACTTATTGTCTTGATCAACCTTGAGTATCCCACAGCTGGGCATAGGCTTCTCTTTTGCCATTCTTCTTATAACTAACTGCTGGGCTTAGGTCACCTTATAAATTTTATTTACTAAAATGTTTACGTATTTCTTTATTTAACTCCGTAATATTTTTTCGTTGAATTTGTACATTTTACTTTGGATTTATTTTTAGAACTTGATAATCACGCTTTGCCCAATTTTCTGTCTGATGCTGCTTAAAACAGTCATTTCTGAAATACGCAATAAAAAAAAGTCAGATAGAACTTATTTATGAAACAAATTTCTTAGTTTTGTGTCATCGTAAGTATAATTCCCCTTATAGGTTGTTCTACCAATAGAAGCATCGTTATCTCCACACGACCCTCTCGCGAAATGGGAGGACCACACAGCCTGCTGGCAGATGTGCTACAGAGGGGCTCTGGGGGAGTCGCTGCTGCATGTACTCATCATATGTGATACAAAGGTCAGATAGAACGTACTACCAGTTAAATTCTTAGGGGTTTCTTCGTATGTTGCAGTTGTGGAAGAAAAGCGTCGCTCTACAGCGTATTGTAGAGTCCTTCCGGCACGGCAATGTCTACTTTAAGAGCCTCTTTTAAGGTCATCTTTTTGACACACTTGGCCGGTGGAGTTTCTGTTCAAGCTGCTTAGAGTTGTTGAACATGGATGTAGCTGGATGTAGGAAAAGAGGACGACCAACGAAACGATGAATTGTGATGATTGTGTGAAAGACGATATGGCAGCAAATAATGTTTTTTTTTTTTTGTGATATGACGCCAGGTAGAAAGGTATTGCGGCGCCGTACTCAATTAAAAAAATCCGGATAAGATTAGGGGAATGATGTGATCAGCGGAGGTTTCTTCTAATAATTAATCATGTTTTCGTACCGAAGAACCTGAAAGAGTTAGATGTTCTATCTTTTTAAGCTTGCGCTAAGCTTTTTAACAACGGCAGTTGAACATTCTGTTAATAATCATTCCGAAATGAATAAGTTGTACTAGTTTTCTAACGGAAATATAAAGTTTTATACATTTCAGATACACACAAGGTTAGCGAGAACATTGGTAAAATGTTTTCCGAAACTATCTCTAGACGTCGTTGAAGGTGAAGAATATTTAGGTAAGTTATAGTTACCTTACTAGAGTTAAGGCTTAAAGACGAGGCGAGAAATATTGTATGAGTTTCTATATATTTTCTGAAATGATAAACTTTTGACATCAAGGCTACAAGGCTCCACAATGCTTTGCAACTCCCACGGTATTTCGTTGGAGGTCTCGTTTAAGTTAGCCTTAATAAGTAGTTACCTAATAGCCAAACTTGATGTAATTTTTATGGGAAATGACAGACCGTAAATGAAAAACTATAACAAAATCGGTTCATGAAGTCCAAAGATAACAAACAGAAAACAGACGTTTTTAGGAACTCCTCCTTTTTAAAGTCGTTTGAAAAGTGACGAACTAAAAAGTCTGATTTACAGGAGCAAGTTCCCTGCACCTAGCTATAGCTTATAGTAACAACGAGTTAGTACAAGACCTGGTGGAGGCAGGGGCTGACGTCAACCAGCGAGCTATCGGTAAGCTATAGGAATATTGACTTATTCTTGTAAATATTTTGCCGCTTAAGAATCAGGTTTTTGTTTATAACTTGTAGCCACTATTTTATTATTGGTCATTATTGCGTACTGCAGGACAAAGGCCTCCCTTAGCTTTTCCTATAAATCCCTGTTAATGGCTAAAAGTGCCTTTTTTAGAGAAAGGATCAAGTTTTCCCTGGCTTTTTTTCCTGGGGTTTCCGCACCATCAAAAGTCAAAAAAAGAGGCTAAAATGAACATTACTAAAAGCTACAAGCCAAATAAACCAATATTCCAAAAATACATAAAAAAAACTCATTTTTAAATAACCTCCATTTCATATTATGGGCAAAAAGTTGTATAAATCGTTTTAGCAATTTCTGTAAAAGGGTAATCGATCCAGCCACTTCCTTGGCTTGCCCAATCCCCCAAAAATTCCTTTTAAAACGTTTCAGGCAGTTTCTTCCTCCCCCGAGACCAGCAGCGCGTACCCCCAGCTAGACAAACAAACTACGAAGGTCTGGCTTACCTAGGAGAGTACCCCCTGGCCTGGGCAGCCTGCTGCGCCAACGAGGGAGTGTACAACCTGCTGTGTGACTCCGGAGCGGACCCTGACGCTCAAGACTCGTTTGGGAACATGATATTGCATATGGTGGTTGTTTGTGATAAGTTGGTATGTGTCAAAAATATTTTTTTAGTCCGAGATTCGAAAAAAGTGTAATGGAGAAATAGAATAGAATCATTTAATAATCTCCTCGTAATATAATATACGATACGATTTTCGGCCACCGAGACATTATGCCAGCAGCGCTGGCCATATTTAAGTGCACAGGAGGCGCGGTAACAATGGTGCCCTCTCTGTTTCCTTATTCTTAGCCTGATCGGACGGCAATCCGAACGACCGAACAGAGATCAGGCGAAGCACCTACATTTTGACTTCCGAAACACGAAAGCTGTATTTCTTAAACATATTGAACATTGGAAAAGATGCTCCGTGCCCGAGGATCGTACTCCAGAACTTTGACTTGGAAGTCCCTACCTATTACTACTAAGCTACTACAGCTTCAAAATACCTCCGAATAACATCTCCCAGGACATGTTCGGCTACGCGCTTCGCCATCCGAAAGTACCAGCCAGCAACGGGCGTATGAACTTAGCTGGCTTCACACCTTTGACCCTGGCCTGCCAGCTGGGCCGAGCCTCGGTCTTCCGGGAGATGTTGGAGCTCTCCGCTAAGGAGTTCTGGCGGTACTCCAACATCACCTGCTCTGCTTACCCACTTAATGCTCTGGATACACTGTTACCTGATGGACGGACTAGTAAGTTAGACGTTACCTAATTTTAAATCTTTTATGTTGAACCTAGATTTCCGCGATAAAAATATCAGTGTTTTTAGAATTATTTTTAAAGTAGGTTTTATTAACTGTAGTTTGCGGCTTATAAATTTCAAAATATGATGTAATCTTGCCCTTATAAGTACTTAGTAGATAGTAGCCATTAGTTTTCAGCCATATTAGTATCAATCCTCGATAACACGATACGTGGTCTAATGTGTAGGACGTTAGTTAATTCGTATTTAAAAACAACGGCTACTGCATAAATGAATTAAATCCTCGTGCAGCAGATTTACAAAAGAACACCCAGACTCAGGACAAGCTTTCGTAGATCACACAAATGTTTGTCCTACACGGGATCGAACATGCCACGTACAGTGAGTGTGGTAACCTCAATCATTCGGCTATCCGAGCAGTACCTGTGACGTAACCTATCATACGACCCAATACGAAAACTGAATGCTTTCTTATTCTCTCCAGACTGGAACTCCGCATTATTCATAATTCTGAACGGAACTAAACAGGAGCATCTCAACATGTTGGACGGAGGCATCATTCAAAGGCTGCTCGAAGAGAAATGGAAGACCTTCGCTAGAGTACGTAGAACCCCCTAATATATTTATATGCTAGCGTTCACTTAAGCTATGAAAGTGATTCGTAGGCAGCTAAATAAATGTATTTGGAATACGGTCCTGATAAAAAACGGTAGAAAGAAATGTAGTCATCTGTTACATTAATTAAGTACAACAAGACTTCTATGGTCGTAGTACAGTGCAACGAGCCGCATACCCGAAGCTAATCTGTATGTTCTTTAAGATAAATATTTATAGTTGCAATACTTTTGCTTTTATTATTTTCAATTTCTCTTCCAGAATAAATTCCTCAAACGTCTTCTCATCCTGATGCTGCATCTGTTCCTCCTGTCCCTCTCCGTGTACCTCCGCCACAGCAGCGCGGAGGCCGACGCGCACCCTGACTGGGGTCTCGAGATAACGGACGCCAGGAGTGGGGTCCGCCTAGCGAGCGAACTGGGGACTATAGTCAGCACTCTAGCGTACATCATACTCCAGCAAGGAGATGAGCTGAAGAACCAGGGACTGGTCGCGTACTTCAAGCAGTTGGTACGTTGCTTTGGTAGTTTGTAAGGTTTCTGATACCAGGTGTGGCCGTGTGGGGTCCGCCTAGCAAGCGAACTGGGGACTACAGTCAGCACGCTAAGGTATACTTGTACTGCAGCAAAGAAACCAGTTAAAGAACCAGTTCCAAGCACTTAGTAAGTTGGTTGAGCCAAAAGTTCTGTTATGGGCAGGGAAGAGAAAGAACAAACCTAGAGGTCCACACGTTTATCTCAAATACCACCATGAATCGAATCAAAGACAAAGTATAAGTACTTACTAGAAACCACGTTAGATCCTAATCAACTTTACACTGTGTAAACATTGATTTCCAACTACACTTGTTATCGAACACCGATTTCAGATAATATCAGCAGTGTTAGCTTAACTGTTGTACCACAATGTGCTTCAGATCCACGAGCCCGCGAAGTTCATCTTCTTGATCTCGAACCTGCTGCTGCTGGCGTGTATCCCGGCGCGTCTGATGCGGCAGACCATGCTCGAGGAGGCGCTCCTCATCTTCCTGCTGCCGGGATGCTGGTTCCTGCTCATGTTCTTTGCTGGGTAAGATAATTACACCTTACCTTATGATGACCAATCTAACAAGTTCTTTCCGCCCTGGCATACTGATAAACATAATTTGCACCATTGCTCTAAACTCTACATCCTGTCAAATCCAACTGACGTCACTTCAAGTAGCAATGTACGACCTACAGCAAAACTTAAGCATTGATTTCCAAGGCAATGTGTTTAAAAAAGAACCCAGCAAGACAGAATTTTACTAATCCAATTCATAAAAAAAAATAGATTAAAAAAAACCCACGTTTTTTAATGTAAAATTTTATCAAATTTTGGCAGTATTTATAGTTGTAAATTGCATTGTCATCGGCTTTGAAGCTACCCTGAAAATTTCAGTCTGCTAGCTTATCGGGAAGAGCTTTAAAATTGAGTTACAAAAATCCAACCGGAACGACAAACGTGGGAAAAGTAATAACGTCTTTGGACTGGACTAATGGCAAGATAGCCAGAATGCTGCACGACTAGTTTCTGTTCAAAATATCCAGGAACATGGGTATTGTTTCTTATACACCACCTCTGTGTACAGCGCCGTGAAGCTGACGGGTCCCTTCGTGACGATGATCTACAGCATGATCACAGGTGACATGTTCACCTTCGGCATCATCTACACCATCGTGCTGTTCGGATTCTCGCAGTCCTTCTACTTCTTGTATAAAGGTATTGGAGCTATCTTCTTTATGATTTAATATTAGGTCCTATTATATGATTGGGACTGAGCTTTGCAATAAGAGGGATTTCCATTTAGTTTGTGTTTTTCATGCTTCTTTTTGAGGATTAAAATGGTCCAGGTGTAACCAGTTCATACAAAAGTGATCCTGTTGCTGTATACGTCCTTAATGTAAAATTCGTGTTCTCAGTAACTATGGTTTTGGTCTGTTCTCTTTAGGTTTCCCGAATGTCCAGTCCACGCTGTTCTCGAGCTACCCAACCACATGGATGGCCCTGTTTCAAATCACTCTAGGAGATTACAGTGTAAGTCTTCACTTTGAAAAATTCCGTACTTTATATTAAAATTGCTCCCGTTTTAATAACTTGACCCAAAATACTCGCAGTACACAGATCTAAGCATGACGACATACCCGAACCTGTCGAAGACCGTATTCGCGGTGTTCATGGTGTTCGTGCCGATCCTGTTGCTCAACATGTTGATCGCTATGATGGGCAACACTTACGCGCACGTCATCGAACAGTCGGAGAAGGAGTGGGTTAAACAGGTGAGGGAAAGACAAAGTATGAAATATATTATTCATATATTTATACTAGGTGTTGCCCGCGACTTTGTCCGCGTGGTTAGAAGATGTTTAAGTTATGATTTATACCTGCCCTGTTTTTTCCACATTTTCCTTTGTATCTTCGCTCCTATTAGTCGCAGCGTGACAATAATATAGTATAGCTATACAAAGAAAATTGTATGGTACATAAAACGACGCGTATTTTTTGGAAGCGCACGATTAGTTTTGATTCCAACTGGGATCTGATCATGAGCTGACACGGTGGCGTTTCTGAAAAGATACTGAAATGTATGAAAAGGTTGGTATTGAACCCCCAACGTAGTTTGGGAATAGAGTTAGTAGAAAGATTTTCTCACAACGTTTTGACCTTAAAATACTATACGAAGAAAGTATATCCTGGCATTTGACTTATCCATATTTTAGTACCAGATCGAGGTTATCTAAAGCAACTGAATAACTTAAGACAAAAAAATCAAAATGTACCTTTATGAGCATCTAATTTTCTTACTAAATCCAATTCAAATTTTTTCCCTTTCTTTAATTTCCAGTGGGCAAAAATCGTGGTATCGTTAGAACGGTCGGTAGCCCAGGAAGACGCTCACAAGTACCTGCAGGAGTACTCCATAGGGCTCGGGCCCTCCGACGACCCGCGCTACGAGGTGCGGGCCGTCATGGTCATCAAGAGCAAGGCCAAGACCAGGGCCAAGCAGAGGAAGGGGGCACTTACGAATTGGAAGGTGAGGATATCATCAACCTTCCCTTTATCCCAACTATGTTAGGGTCGGCTTCCAGTCTAACCGGATTCAGCTAAGTACCAGTGTTTTACAAGGAGCGACTGCCTATCTGACCCCCTCATCCCGGATACCTGGGCTAGTTGTTAGACTTTTTAGCTTCTGACTACCAGTAATGATGCATCTAACATAACTAATGACTATCAAGGATCTATGGAATAACAGCCATTACCCGTAATTTAACACGTCTCCCGGAGATGTGCCTGACTCAGGAAATCGTTATTACATAGATGGTCATCCATTCACGGGCCGACCATAACAAGCGTAGCTTAACTTGTGAACAGTATTTTTTTCAGTTAGGTACAGCTTTTTAAAGTATAAGCATCTGTTGCTGAAAGCGAGGGGTCTTTACCCACTATTCAAAAAGGAGTCCAAAACAACCAAGGCTTGCCAGGGTCGAACAGAGAATGCATAGGCAATCTCGTAACTTTGACCTAGGCAGTCGTAGGGGCTCGCTGCTGTTGAACTCGCAAATATATTGCTTATCTTCGACTTGTCTCCTGTCCCGCTGCCGCAGCGCGTGGGCCGCGTGACGATAGCGGAGCTGCGGCGGCGCGGCATCAGCGGCGAGGAGCTGCGCCGCCTCATGTGGGGGAGGGTCTCCATCTCCACGCCCACCAAGGGGCCCGGGTAACACTCGTGCATATTTATTACACTTACTTCCACTTTATGCACAACTTCCACACAATGCCATCTAGTCTCAAAGTAAGAAAAGCTTGTATTATGTGTTCTAAACATCGATAGACATATATTTCCACTGAGTGGTATAGATCTCCCAACGCGAAATCCCCCATATCTGAGACCCTCTATTCATATCTGATGGAACATGAGGAGAGTGCCTTTTTATGGAATGTAATAATAAAAAGCGGGGACTCTGAGGTCAACATCCGCAAATAGTGAGGGTCCCTGATACCTCCAAGAAAATCAAGCCAGAATGAAGAAGGACCCCCTCTGTACAATGCTTGAAAAATCTCTGTTTCAAAAATAAGTACAAAGAAAAAGGGGTTTTCTCTGAACCTCACTCCACTGCACAAGGGGATAAGGTATGGATGTTTGTTACTCTTACACGCAAAAATCACTGAATGGATTTAGGAGAAAATTAGACTAAGAGGTAGTTATCGCGATTTTTGTTCCCATGGCAACTATCATATTTAATTTGCCACAGCTAGTTAACGGTACTTTATAAATATTTCTCTGGTACAGTCGTCGTGGGGCCGCGGTAGCTCCTCCGCCCCTGACGGGCCCCGCGCCCGCTGGCATGGCGGCTGTGACGTCACCCGCCGTGACGTCAGAGGGCGGCGGCGTGGCGCCCGCGCTCTCCTCCGCGCTCAACGTCATGGCCTTCACTGAGTTAGACCTGCCTGGGACTACGCCAGGTATTACTACAACTAAAATAAAAGTAGCATTATATGTATGTCCTTAGTGGACTTTAAGTGGACAAAAAAACAGTTTAGTCCGCCAATCAGATTTCCCTTAAAAAAATATTGGATACGTATTTTTTTAAGGGGGTAATGTGATTTAAAATCAAGTGAAGTTTTAACTCCCACTACCAGTAGTGCGTGCTTTTAAACTTCCTTACTTTTTGATAATGTGATTTAAAAATGAAAACTGCGTATTCAATATTTTTGAAATCTGTCTGAGGCATATACATACCCCATTACAAAGACCCGGGCAAAACACGGTGCCAGCCCGCTTTAAATTTGACAAAAAATAATCTCAATTATTATTCACTCACAAGGGACAGAACAAAAACAGCAGCAACAAGACAAATTACTAGTCAATGGGACTACACCACCGATACTGCCCCAGCCATCACCAATAGCCCCAACCCAACCTGGTCTGCCAACATCCAACCAACTCCACGTGCCGCCAATATTACCCCCCAACAAGTCCGTATTGGAGGCCAATATTGGTGGGCCAATACCTGCAACGCCAGTACCAATAGCACCAACTGTGCCAACATCGATGGCACCAGTCGTGCCAATGGGGCAGCCAATGATGGGAGTCCAGGGGCAAATGTTTGGACCAGAAATAAATATACAGAAACCAGGTAAGTGTTCTCTCGTATATCAATATTTCTTTGAATAGTTCTGAAATGCAAGATAAATATTTATTAAATGACCTTATGCCTCGTATTGTAGGGGACATTTTCTCCGTGCTCTTAATTGACAATCTCTTGATTTGACTTCTACAATTTTCTTTATGGAATTACTCAAGTGGGTCAAGCGGAACTTAAGTTTTTTATTTAAGAAAATGTCTTTAATATTCTTGCTACGGAGTGTAAGTTTATTGCGATCCGATTACCTAGCAATATTCGGCTTAATTTTGAGATAAGAAAAATATCGAAATATATTATTTCCGGGTTTTTAGGGTAAGAAGAAGAAAATAGCTTTCAGACAGATTTGAGACAATTATAGTTTCTTACCGATTCTTCTTCATAAGCATGACATTTTCTAACCGTGTACCTAGAGTCAATATTGTTTAACGTTTTGAAAGTGCCTGGAAAACGGCTTGTTTGAAATGAATCTTTTGATTTTTGATGAGATATTTTGGAAAAAAACCGTTGCAGCCAAAAAAAATATGCGAGTAATCAATACTTCATCTACTAGGTACAGACGAAGTGTTCCGCGACTACCTGTTCGAGCTGATCAACCTGGCGGAGGGCGCGGACGCGGACGGGGCGCAGCTGCGGTTCCTGGCCGAGAGGGCCGCCAGCCTCGACGATGTTCCCGAGATCGATATCACTGTCACTGTGAGTGCGGCTGAGAGAGTGCTTTAAAGTTGTCTTTGACAACATTCTTCATCTTTGACAATCTTTGTCGTTGACAGGAATTTGGTTTATTCCTTGTGACGTGGGGGGTTTTGCAAACATTCAAGTCACATGCACAAAGATACCCACTTAGGGCTAACATTCATGGATTTAAAAAATGCTGGACCTACGCGGATATGTAACCCGATGTGACTTTAACCAATCGGCTATAGAATAGGCGAGTTCTATAGGTCACCACGCTAAATCCAATGTGCGCGACGTGTCGCAGGTCTGATCCACGAACACTTTACTGAGACTGGGTGTCTTTGTGCACGTGACTTGAATGCTTTTGAAATCAAGCGCGAAAAATTACATTTGCTATAGTTGAAATCTGGTGCCGTGTTAAAAACAAAAATTAAAGTTGAGTAAGGATTGCTGTCGTCCTGAATTTGATGAGTTTCTTTCTTTTTAAGTTACAAGTGTGTCACAAGTCCGACATGCACTTCTCCGGTGTGTTTCTACAATGATAGTTGTTGTTTGGCAGACGGCCGCGAAGTCAGCCCGGCGCGTGGTGGCGGGCGCCGTGTCGGGGCTGTTCGGCGTGGCCGCGCCCGCCAGCGCGGGGCCCGCCTGGCGCCGCGAGCGACACGACAACAGCGACAGCGACCCCGTGGCCGGTCAGTCCCATGCACCAACATCAGCCTAGCCTTTCCCAACTATGTTGACGACCTCCGTAGTCGAGTGGCGTAAGCACCGGTTTCAAAGTGTCGCTAGCTCTGAGGTCCTGGGTTCGATCCCCGGCCGGGTCAATGTAAATTCACATTTCTACATTGTCTCGGGACTGGGTGTTTGTGGTACCTTCGTCGTATCTGAAATCCATAACACAAGTGCTTTAGCAACTTGCTTTGGGTTCAGAACAATGTCTGTGATGTTGTCCTCATTTATTATTAAAAAAAAGTTGTCGTCGTCGTCCACTCTAACCGGATTCAGCTAAGTACCAATGTTTGACTAGGAGCGACTGCCTATCTGACCTCCTCAACCCAGTTACCTGGGCAACACAACACGATACCCCTTAGTTACACTGATTGTCAGACTTTCTAGCTTCTGACTAGGTACCTGTAATGACCATCAAATATGTAGGAATAACAGCCGGGACACGGCTTTCAAAACTCGGAGGAACTTGTTATGACGGAGATGGTCACCCATCTAAATAAATAATAAATAATCTACAGACCAACCGCGTCAAGTGTAGCTTAACCTGTGATGTATCCACTTATAGCTTAGCTACGAGCTCCGCAGGTAAGTAGCATACACCGATACACGATATACACCAACAATACCTATTTTAAGGAAGTGGTTATGTGGTTCAGGTTGCCAAGGCAAACCAACTAAGCTTGGGTGTGTGGACGTTTTGCGGGTTTGTACCTGACCCTCAAAGTAATTTAAGGTTTCTTGAAATTACAATTTATTCAAATATGTTGCATTGATGACACATTAGGTACATTTTATTGTACAATGTAACATGTCCGTCCCCCAGAGTCCGTGCTACTGGGCCGCGCGTCCCGCGCCCGCCGCGCGCGCTCCGCGTCCCGCCGCGCCGCGCCGCCGCCCCCGCACCTCTACGTGCCCGCCAGGTATATACAATCATATCAAGTATAACATCATCCCATTGTAATTCCTACCCCTGTATCTCAGCAACATAATATCTACAAACGGTAGCTATAAAAATGCTCAATAAAATCTAAAATAATACTAGCTGTTGCCCGCGACTTCGTCCGCGTGGTTAGAATAAATTGCGACTATAACTTGAGATTTAAACTATCCTATCTCTCAAGTTGGATTGAACTGCACATGGTGTGCGAATTTTATTATAATCGGTTAAGTGGTTTAGGAGTCCATTGAGGACTTGACAAACATTGTGACACGAGATTTATATATATTAAGATAACATTTCAATTTTGCCAAATCACGTGACTTATATCTATAATTTTCATATTTTCGAGCGTCTTTTATCAACGCAAATAATTATCGAATTGAAACTTGTCTAAGGGCAGGTGAATTGCCAATAAAAGCAAATTAATTTGATATTGATCATCAACACAAAACGAACTTCAGATAGGCGTGTCACAGGCGAAGGAAACTTGCCACTCGCGCATGACAGCGACAAATGGAAGAGGGTTACTATTACTGTCGTTATGGCCTATGCCCAACAGTGGGAGATGTTTCTCTAGATATTGAATAAACGCCGTTTATTATTAGTTACCAGAGCGAGAAAAAAAATGCTAGAACCCTTTAAAATTGACCCAACTCACCCAACCTTCAATAATAGTAGGTAGGTATATTTATATGTATGCGGTCAACAGGTCTATGTACTTGGTGGCATCTGAAAGCAGTGCTGTGGAGAGTGATGCTCCTTTAGATGAACAAGCCAGCTCTGGAAACAACTCGTAAGTCTTCTATTTTGTTTTAGGTTAATATGTTGGTTTAATTCAATGAAAGTCTTCATTATAATTTACGATTTTATTTTTTATTTAAAAACAAACGATTAAAATCGATTTAGATTTTTTTGTCATTTATATAAATAAATACTCTTCATTTATTTATATAAAATTTTAAACTAATGGAGGAGAAAATACCGTGTAACAAACATATAAAAATATAAAACATTTTAATTTATTGTGTATTGAAAAATTTTCTTACTTAAGTAAGGTGAGAAATTCTATATTTTACAAGCTTGGGATTTCATTGAGATTACTTCCTCTACCTACATCACATTGTCAAAACAATGTTTTACTTATTCAAAAAGCACAAGGGCTCCCAGATTCTGAACAAGCATTATTGGTCACACAAATGCTTCTCCTATCCTTGATCAAACTAACAGCAAGTCATACAGAGTGTTTATTAACATGATTAGTTCCACCAGTCAGCTCTCCATACCATCTTAAGGGATTTACCAAAAAAACTTAATATAAGCTATCAGGTAAAATAATTGGCAATTATTAGAGGTAAAATAGTATGCAGACTCCATACTTAACACAATATAGTTGTGTAGATTATGTATTAATAGTATTACATGATATTCTTTAAACTCAGATCTTGTATAAATAATCAACATGCACCCACATTTATGAAATAAAAGAATATTATTTCAAATTTGTCTGGTATTCCAAACATTTTCATTCAATAAAAAGTCTTTAGTTTATTTTTATATCAGTTCCTTTGCTGATATACCTCAAATACCTAACTTATCACATAACACTCACATAATTAATATTTACAAAGTCTTTTGATCTCCTAAATTACTCTTAATATAACCATTCATTTTTTATACACCTCCGTAAAGTCCGTACCTTCTGTTAAATTGTTTCTTAGTCCAGTTATTAATACTTTATTTATTAATAGCTCGGCGTGATACCTTTGCTCGGGATCCATTCTCTTTAGTTTACAAGCCACGTTGGCCCCGATAGCTTCAAGTTCTCTATCAAGCACCTCTGCATTAACTGGATACAACTGTTCAACTTTTAATCTTTTGACTTTGCGTTCATTTACATGGTTTTGGTTGATAACTATGTGATTGTTTTCATCCTCTAATGCTAATACATCTCTTTTCTGATATGAACTGTCGTTATTTTCATTGCCATCATCATCCTGAAAATGTTTAAATATATAGTTTGATCAGTCAAAAGTTTAAAAATATTTTGTAAAGAGGAAGTGTTTACTCACTTCGTAATAGTTATCGTCGATATTAATTTCTACTGTGTTATTGTGCTGTAAATGTAGTTTGTCGTCAAGAAATCTTAGCATATGGAATTTACTATATTTCGGTTCATATTCATAAATCTCTTCACCGTCTGGACCGACAGTTCTTGATGCTAAATATTTATGCAACACTTTTCTGTAGCACGATCTCAATACGTTTATTTTTTTTCTAACACTGTATCTGGTTGCCTCTGGATCCCACTTTCTTAAAACTTGTAACAAAACATCGTGTGCAGCGTTTCGTTTGTGTTTATTTGTATAGTGTGCATGATCTGGGTTCCAAAGCTCAGGTAAATGTTCATACGTTTTTATAAATTCATCCTCCAAATCTCGAGTCTCCTTGTTTGCGTTATCTTCCATTATTTTAAAATTCAAATAACTCACACAAAATTGTGCGACAGTTTGACATAAAGTTTTACGCAGCAACACAGCGTAAAATAGCTCCAGTTCAATTCAATTCTGCGAATAAATATGGCTTCACGAGAATGGCTTGAAGAACTGAGGCAGTCAAACAAACTGATTGATCGACCGAATTTGACAAAACAAACAACAGGGTTACATGCTACAATAAAGTTCGTGTGCAGAAAATTATAAAAAAATAATAGATAAATAAAACGCATCCATCCTTTTTCAATAAAAACAAGTAAATAAACCATAACAATTTAAAATAAGTAGCAATCAATCAAAATTTCATGGTTCGCGTATATATCTACCTCTACAGCGTTACCTTTATATAATTATGTTCTACTATTCACAACGCGTACTCGGTTTGCCATTATTTTTAAACGGGCTGTGAAGAGATTTCAATAAAGCCAATTGCTTCTAATCTTGCTTGGGCATTCAGAAGTGATAAATTAAAGAGATATAAGAAACATATTATACGTGCTTCCCTGCATGTTTTGGAAAGGATTGCTCATAGTTTTTGGACTGTCTTTTGTATTCATGGTCATTAACATCTCTTTTAATAAAAATTACAAATACCTACACTGCGTGATATTATCTATGTCCCTAATTAAATTAATTTTGTATATTTCAGAGCATTGGGAGATGTGGCTCGTATCAAGGCAGCGCGGCCCTTATGCATTTTGACAGCTACTGGCTTACCTGGCCCAGCGCAAGTTCAACATTCAATGCTTGTTGTTGGTAAGTTGGTTGGAATATTCTCGATTTCAAGACATACTTCCCAGGCATAACTTACCTGAGAGGTGGCTACAGTCACTCATCAGCCCTTAGCGCTGTGCAGATAAACCTCGTACATATACACACAGCGTCGCGCAAAGATGAGTTACACCATCCACTTAAGAGGAAAACGTTTTATACTTTTATTTAGTTCGATGATCAAGATATTAGACTGACCTATCTTAAAAGCTCCTAACACGCTACCACAGTTAGGGTACCTTATGGAGAACCTACTAACACTTTGTTTTATGCCAGGCGCCGGCAGTGGTGCTGACGTTGAGAGCGGTGCGCCTACTGAATCCAAACATGTGAAAACGAGGAGGCCAAAGACTGCTCGCACAAGACGGAACAGGTAACCTTGTAGAGAATTTAAAACTGAAAGTTGTGCACTGAACCTGTAAAACCTGTGGACGTCCAGTAAGTCAAGCAGCGTGCAACTTGCTGAGGCGAAAAATGTCTTCCTCATACTAGCTTTCGAAAAATGTCTTGTTGAATTGTTGCAAGTCTCTTCATTCATTTCAATCATCAAATATTTTTGCTTTATTCTAGAATCTTCTTCTTTCGTCTAACTCCTATTACAATTAGCTCCTCCAGGTTTAATAACCACGAATTTATTATACCTTACCTGTAATTCTAAAACTGTTGATAGATAATTTTCGTTTCCCTAGGGTATCACCCTTACCAGTCGTTGAAACAGGGAGTCCTCTGCAGCCGTGGGCGACGGCCCCTCTGTCTCGGCTCTCGCAACTAATTAGGACGTCGAGCGCATCAACGGCCTCTCTCAACTCGCATACCTCAGCGGACGAATCAGATCGACAGAGATATTGATCGATTTAGCTTCAAAATACGTGAAACATTTCACTGCCAACGACAGGATTCACTACACTTGTAGTTTTGGTCAATAAGTAATCAATAATTTGTATATTTGAATGAAGTAGCAATTCCAATTATAAATTCCTTCTGAACTCTGAAGGTTTACGCAATTCGACGGTATCTGTTCTTAGTACTTATATAGTGTGTGTTACCTATGTTAGTGTTTCATCTTATGGCTTTAATTAATCAGTGATAATAAGTACAAACAAAGTTTATTTACTGGATAGAGTTAGTTACTTAGTAATTAAGTAAGTTAGTTACTAAGCATAAATATAAAAATACGTTTAAATACAGCAGGCCTAAAGCCCTTTCTAGAGTAATAATTATTGTATCTATGGTGAAATGAAACAGCACATAGTTTAAATATAATTATTTATTATATTCAACCCTAATTCGTCGCTGTGAAAACCAATAATGATATGAAATACGAAAATGAAAGTAACATAAAAATAAAATAATTTTGATGTTGAATGCTATTCCAATTATATTGTAAAGTAAGTTGGTAACCAAAATCAATATGAAATGTTAAACAAAAGATATAAATAATATAACAAAAATAAATAATAATTATGACTAGACGTACGTTTTTGTCTAAAATTGACATATATTGTAGGTATTGCGCAATTCTATATTTAGATACTTTTAAGACACGGACACAATTACTTTTATAATAATCCTGTAAATTAAAATCTATACCAGCCTGCTATCAACTAGTACAGCAAGTTCAAATTTGAAAATCGTGTTTGCACAGAACTGAAGTAAATATTTTTGACACCCTAAACAAATCATTTTACTATTGATGTTTATAATCACTTGTGGTGTAGTAAACAGTTTTAAATTGCGTCATATAATTGGGTTTTAAAAACACTAACAAATACTCAAAAATCAGGTTTCATGGGGTTACCCTCACAACGTACGTAAGAGAATTTTGAATGCGACCAGCGCCAATCTCATGAAATGGAAACATTTGCCAACGATGTAGCTTGTTTTGTTGGTAATACTTCGTACAAGTCCAGACCAGAGCTACGTATGAGAGTAACCAGACAGTCAATAAATCAGAGTTAAATGATCCTTTCATTTATAACTACACTTACCAAGATAATCTCAGTAATACCACCTTAACGTCAGCGTTCGTGCTCGTTCCGCCATAATCCAACATTATTTGTATCATTATTGTGTCAGTTTCAATGATATTAACCAGTGGCAGTACGTCTCCCACCTTTAACAGATCGACAACAATGAGGGTAGTGATACAATCACAAGATGAGATGCAAATATGCATACACACAAGATAATATCAAAATCAATATAGCAAGAACACAGTCATGTAAAAATACAAGTACATGATATGGGCATACTAGAAACATGGAAGTGTTACATTATGTAACACAAACATTCATAAAATGTTAAGATGTTTCCGCCTTGTGATGGTGACGTATTGCGCGTGTGAATCAGTTAGGAATCTCTGCTTATGCGATTCTGTGAAAAGCACATTTAAAATATGCAAACATCATAAATCCAGTACCATAAAACAGTGAACAGTGAGGTCAATAACTACAAAATGTTAACGTCACGAAGTACACCTAATCATCGATGTTTATAGATAGCATCTAGTTCAGTGCCACGATTGATTGTGATTGTTTTAACCTCCTTTGCTGTCGCCATTATTTTCATTTATATGGCCAGAAGTAAGATAAGTAAACTGAGAAAGTATGCATGACTTTCAAAAAAATATCTGTTGCAAAAATATAGGAATTATTAAAGAAAACGCTATTTCTTTTCAGTACATAGTTGAAAAATACAATAATATTAACAATCACATGTATTTGTATCCTTATAAACTAAGGTTTTACTAGACTTCTTACTTACAGTTAATGTGTGTGAACACCTATTTACTTTACTATAAAGCGTATCTTTAAACATCGATGCATCGAAGATTGAATTCAATAATCACAAGATCCATAATCATAGATAGATTCGGGAAGATTATCTTGTTAGGTCAGTTTCTCTGTCACAATATTATTTTAGCTACGTGTGAAAGAAATTGACCCCGTAAATTATGTATGCCTACCGGGATAATATCTATCAATATTCGGTAATTAGACCCATTCCTACTAAACGTCTTATCGTGTAAGTCAAATTAAGTCGTCGAACGATACATAAAATCCCCAAATATATAACCAAACAGTTTGAAAGCACGTTTTCATTGTTAAGAGTTAGGGTCACTTACCTCCAGGACTGTGGACAGAAACCATGATTATAAATAAAATGAACACACAAGTGAATCAATATACACTTTATATGCTTAAAAATTAATACAAGTCTGTGGGGCGCGCGCCCTCGGTGTCGTGACGCGCGTGTGTTCCGCGCCGAACCATTATTGAACAGTGTCGAAAGGAATGTAGATAGTATTACATTACCTTCATCGCATTTATTTCTCATATAGACTAACACCTATTTAATCCTTGGCTTCATAACCGTACATCACTGATATCAGCATTTACAACCTAAGAGCTGTTAAGAGAGATGTGGCGCCAAACGTAATAACCTAACTTATGCTAAATATCGTTCAAAATACGTGAATTGGGAGTTCTGCTTTCATGATTTATTAGTGATTTTAGAATAAGGAGCTCCAAATTCACGAGTATAGTACACATGTATGTATGAGACAGTATGCGTGTCACTAGTCACTCAGCACAGTGCATTACCTCGACTCCTCGCGGTGCGCTGGCCGCTTTCGTTCATTCTCTCTAAGCTCCGTGGTAGGTCGGATCATTCTGTTACATCTTTTAAGGCAGTGTGGCTTTCTAACTTATACCTGGACAAACTGGCATGTCAAATGTTTAATATTGGCACAGAAACAATCAGAATATTACAGTAAGTATAGATAGGACATGATATAAAATAGCAAAACAATAAACCACACGGCCGTAAGGTAATAATTCATAGTTTTTCGTAAAAAATAATCTTATCCTATACGTTTTGTTGACAATATTAGTGTTAGTTACCCACAAGAAATAAATAGTTGATACGGGGCTATGTACTGTCTATTCACGATAACGTGAATTCAGATATGAGTTGACTTCAAAATCGCTGCTAGTTTGTCTATTTAAAAACTTAATTGTATTTATTTACATTCATAAATAACATTACTGAACTTTAAAATAATCAGATCATATAAATTGTAACGTTGCAAGTGTGGATGTGATGCGTTTACTAGTCATAAGAGACGGACGCATATTGTTTGAATATCATTTTGAGAGGTCGACTCAGATCTAAACCCGCGTGCGCCTACAACTAAACTTCATCAGCAAATTGGAGCAGTAATAGCTCGATGCGTCCCTCGCCTACGTTTCCGGATAAAGGTTTAATTTGTTTAGAACTAAAACGAGGGTGTCAGGCGGCGGCTCCTCTCCTGGCCCTCCGTCGGCGTTCTGCAATCACACAAACAAACGAACATGGCAACACTTGCTACGAAACAAATTGTGGATTTTGCGCTCACGAGCAGGCAACCCCGGAACTGGCCTACATCTGCAACACTACACACACAATAGTCGGTGTTCAAACATCTCACAGATAACTACTAGACACCTCAATAATAGCATAATAATAGTTTACATTATGAATTTATGACATGCAAACTGAAAGAGAATATATTATAAATTAACACATGCATTTCGTCAATATATGTTTATAATATATAACGCAAAATGCCTGTAAAATAAAGATTAATTTGCAATGTAAAATATAAACCAATCACCCTTGATAAAGTACACAAAATATATCTACATGCTGAATAGCCCCCGGCATTGAAATAAAATACAACCACATCATCATACACATTACAATCATCAAGACAGCTGGACAAGTGACTATCTATATCTGTTGATAGTTTCTTATTCCAAACGTCTATAACAATGGTGAGCATCAAATAAAATGTGAAGCAGAAGCTACATAAAATAAGTACATAACAAGTAAAATAAAATGGTACATAAGTGTTTATCATTGCGAACTAGTTAAGCTTAGGTTTTAGATAATGTATAAACGGAAGACAAGTTTCATAAATATTGTGTGATATTTTTGTAGTAAGTGTTTGTTGAAAACGTAGTACAGTATGGTTGTGTGTGGGTGCGCGATACTCACAGCCTACTGGTGGTGCTCGGCGTTGGGCTGCGGGTAGGCGGGGTAGGGCTGGTAGGCGGGGTACACGGCGGGCGCGTACACGCCGTACTGCGCGTACTGGCCGCCCGCGCCCGCGCCGCCCGCCGCGCCCGCGCCCGCCGCGCCCCCGCCCGGCGTCGAGCTGCCGCCGCCGCCGCCGCCGCCGATAGCGCCGCTCGACTGCACAGAGGCGCATGTTACATAACTCACTTACTAAAGTAATTTGACTAATGTTCACTGTGTTCATAATTTAAATAAACCTAAATAAAATTAGATCATTATAATGTTAAAACAGGTAATTTATGTTATAAAAATCTGGGACTGGAGGTTATTTTTTCTATGTTGTTGCATTAATTTATGTTGTTGCATTAATTGACAGTGGTGCTTGTGACTGACCTTCATTTTGATCTGCTGCTCAATGGCCTCGGCCTCCTTGAGCTTGCCGATGCTGCGGTAGTACTCGGCCCACTGCGCGCTGTAGTCGGGCTGGGAGCCGCCGGCGGGCGGCGCGGGCGTGGCGCCCGACGCCGGGGGAGTGCCGCCGCCGTTTCCGCCGCCGCCGCCTAGTGGTACATACCCGTCACTTAGAATTGATAATTATTTATATTGTCCTCAACTAACAAGCGATGAAAGAAAACTGAAGAACTGTTTCTATAAAAATGAACTCATTGCGTAAAAAATATCGGGATCAGATGATCCTAAATACTAATTCATTGAGGCTAAAAATTTTGTCCATTTTATTGTCCGAATATCAACTGTACCAACCTGTTCATAAAATTAAGTGTTTCATAGGAATTATAATAGGAATGGAAATGAATAAGGTCTTATACTCACGTACCTAGAAAAGTAGACTCAAAGGAAATAAAACAAATTAAATACTTCACTTAGCATTGTATTAAACTTTGTAAAAGTTGATCAATTAAAATTATATTTCATAGTAGAGATGGACATGCATTATAGCCTTTATAAATAAATTCCTTAGCATAAACCTTACAATGGAAAGAGATGATAAAATCTCGAATTTAATTAAATAGTTAAATGCCATGCTACCAAATTTGACTAACATAAAAAATTAAAAATCATTGTACTTACATAACTAGCGACTAATTAATTAGATTCATAGGAGACATAGTTTTACATGACAACCATAGTTTTTGATGAATTTAAAAAACTAATCCTATCGCTTACGTTTTGTACCTTTTTATAAATTAAAGCATAGATTTGGTATCATAACTAGAAATTACATACAAAATCTTCACTGTTTACGTTCTAATACAAGTTTGAAATAGTTTTGATTGATGTTTTGTCCTTATTCCATATACTGCTGGTGAGAGGGATATTGTTGCGAGCCGCTGAACTGGCTTGAGTATTCATCGCCTGATGACCAAAATTTTTAACTCACTGAGACACATCACCAATATTTCAAAGTCACACACAAAATAAAATTATAAATTTTGTTTTAAATAAGCACTAACATAATTAGAAGTTTAATTTTAATGTCTTTTGTGGTTAATTTAGAAAAAAAAAAACACTTATCTTGTAGATGTTAGATATTATTATGAAAGTTTGGTGTTAGAATAATAATTTCCGCACGAACCAATTATTTTTGCGTGTCAATCTAAGATTTTGAATTCTGTGTAATTCGATTTTTGTTTAATTATAACGTTAACACAGATCGTTTAAATTGCGTGTTGATGACCGAAATAAAAATAATAAGCCCGACTTTAAACGTATAAAACTTAACCGAATGGAGTGTTTGAAAAGGTGCTGAAGCAGATGTTAAACAGACAAAACATCTAAGTTGCCATCTGTATACTTAACTGAAATCGAAAAAACCCAGCACATAATTTTTCAACTTCCATTCAGAGTTTGTTCGCACAATCGAAATTGATGGCCTACTTAAATTTTTGTTTGGCACAGGAGATTAATACTCGCCAACGTCTAGCAGTAATAATTAAGATCTAGATAAAACAATGGTCTTTACCTGGCTGCGGTTGTTGTTGTTGTTGCTGCTGTTGCTGCTTGGCCTGCTGTTCAATAGCTTCGGCCTCTCGCATCAGCCCCAGCGAGCGGTAGTAGTCAATCCATTGCTGCGAGTAGTCAGGCTGGCCTGTCGCTGGGTTGATTTGGACTTGTTGCTGTATCGTCGACAGGAAATAAGGTCAGATAAGTGGTTGCAGTAAAGTTAATTTGAACTTTATAAACGAAAGACGTGCAAATGAAAGCTAATTTCATTATTAGATTCAAATTAATGTGCTACCAGCCACTTTTGTAAATAATACACAAAGAAGAAATTTTACCACTAAAACACGAGAAATAGAAAACAATCTCGCATGATTTTTGTGACCAATTCAGAGGGAATATACTTAAATCAACAAGTAAAATGAAACAGAACCATCTCAAACAGCCTCATAAGTAACTAAGTCTACAGCATTTTTGCTACATTGAGCAATTTTTCATGTCCAAATTATGTTTGCGTTCCGTAGTAGGTACACACCTGCGGCGCCTGTTGCTGCGCGGGCTGGTGCCAGTGCGGGTTGTACCCCCAGGCGGGCGGGCCTCCGCCGCCGCCGCCGCCGTAGTACTCGCCACCGTTGCCGCCATTACCGTTTCCGTTGCCATTGCCACCGTTGCCACCATTTGAACCCTCTTGGATGAAGTTCACTGGCTGAGGAGGACCATGAAAAGAAATAGCTTTAAATATGATGTGTTGAAGAAGTAATATTAAGCTTCTGCTGATGTGAAAGTACTACTATACAACCCAGGACATTATGTTGGAAACATCCGAACCAATATTGAGTAAGACTGTTGTAGTGTTAGTGCTCACCATGCCAACTTTTTCCATGATGATCCGCTTGCAGTGGTCGACAGCCTCGGGATGTCCGCGGATGTAGAAGGTGCGGTTGTTGCGGTCGCTGCCCTGCGCGCGCCGGTCCAGCTCGCAGTGCGCGCCAGACTCCGCGTTTATTTGTTTAATTACTTCACCACCTGGATTTTATATATACTTTTTAGTATAGTGGTAGCGTAAAGTTTATGGGCGAGTATTTTTCTTCTCATTTTTAGTTTTTTTTTATTCTTTGTTGTAAAGGTATTTTGAACATGATATAATTTCAAACAATAAACTGTTTTACGCAACATTTAAATATTATTTTTTAAACTGCTGTCGCAGAGACACCATTCATTTCATAAAAGCCTGGTTAGCCATACGAGTAACAATATACCTCTCATTTTTACCATTACTGCCTAACTGAGCAAGCAAACCGTGTATTTGGCAATACTGTCAGGAATTAAGTGTGTTTAGTGTGAGTGCTCGTGCGTGCGTACCCCTGCCGATGATGAGTCCGCACTTGACGTTGGACACGGTGAAGGTGACCCGTATCTCCTGCGCGTCCTGCCAGGCCGCGTAGTCCCCGGCGCCGCGCTCGCCGTTGCGCGCGGCCGCGCCGCCGCGTCCCCGCCCCGCGCGGACCTCCTGCTCGCGCCGCTACACACACACATGTACTCAAGCTTATCGTGTACATAACAAATGTAAATTATGCCTACTTCATATCTGACCACTCATCTAAGAGGTCCTCACAAGGAAACCTCTTCAATGATAAGAGTTAAATAAAGCTATGGCCGATTATTTTTTACAGACCACACTCATCATGATCATAAGCAGTTTTACTACCAAATTATTCCATTAATTGCAGTAAGCAAAATGAAAAAATAAGATAACTTACATTAACACTTGAGATGAGATCCTCAATCATTTGCCTGGCTTGATCAACCTGGTGTGGCTTGCCTTGCAGATAACATCTGTATCAAAAATGTTCATTCAGTTTTGAACTACATAAATACAAATAAACTAGTTTTGAAGCCTTGTCAAAGTGATGTTACCTCTTGTCGTTGGGTCCGTCATCTCTCTCCTGGTGGAACTGCACTCTGCATCCAGTTTCAGCTTGGATCTTTTTGATCATGTCTCCGCCGCGACCAATAACGATACCGACTGCGACTTTGGGTACTAGTACCTATACAACAACAAAAAAACATTAATTTTACTTAATTCGTATATCGATATTGTAATGTAACGAAAACCAATGCTATTCTCGTCACTTTAATTAAAATGTGACGAAGACTGCTGTGTTAATGCCGGTCTTAGTAATACCTAAGGCGTAAAACTACTAAGGTGTATTCAATTTCGATGTATTAATTGAATACCTCAATAAATATTGTTTATGATGATGTTTCATTACCTCTGTGGAGTTGGTAGCGAGCCCGTTGCCCTGGTCGTGGCCGGCGTAGTTGTCGTCGTATGGCGGCGGGCGCGGGCCCCCGCCCTGCTGCATGTCCTTGTCGGCGAGCAGCTCGTACACAAGCTGCTTCGCGTGCTCCACCTTCGCCGGGTCACCAGATATACGCAGAGGCTTCTCCTACATACACAATGTTTAGTATTAGGAGTTGTATACCATACAAATTTACATTGGCATTAGTTTATCCCCTACAATTTTACTAGTTCAATACAGCTGAAGCTAAAATGTGTTTATGAAAAAACTTGAACCTATTGTCTTATTTTTTAACCCTGTCATGCAGTTTTAAAACTTCAGCTAAATTCTAAGACAGTGTGTTGGCTTTTCATTTGTCGATGTACAATGTACATTAAGTATCTTTACAGTAAGATTAGATTATCTGCTTTCTGGAATTTTCTCACTTTTTTAATATTAAGAGAATTACCGAAAAAAAAAACATTATTAAATGATAAAATATCTCTGGTGGAAAGCTAAAAATGTACTCTGAAGCACCACAATTTCCGATATTACGTACATACAAAAAATTCAGACTATTTTAGAACATTATACCTAAGTCCCTTTAATTCATTCAAACCGTTTTTGTACTTACATATTCTGTGTTAGGACCATCCTGTATGACGACCATCTTAGCTCCGGATTGCTCCTGAAGTTGTTTGATAGTTTTGCCGTTCTTGCCAATGATCAGGCCCACCTTGGGTCCCGGCAGCATTATTTCTTCCTGCTTTAATTTTTAAAATAATCCACAAATTAATTGACCCGTTGTTGTCTTGGTTACGAATACCAACAAATATATTTGATGCAAACAAAATAGAACATTAGTAAATTGAACACTTTTACACTTTAATTAGAGTAATGTGGTCTATATCAGGTAATTGCATTTTTATATTTATATTGATACAATGTAAGTCAATATACCATTAAAACATTTAATAAAATATATACAGTGGTTTCCATGCATGAAAAGCAACACCCAAACCATTGCTAACAGACCTAATATTCTACATTCACAACAATTCCTACTATTTTACAATAACTTAACTACATTATTTATAACCCTATGTTTGTACAACATATCACTTCACAAATTACGCTAACACAGTGTTCTCTACATACAATCTAATCACATCAATCTATGTATAAAGAACAGTAATCAATTGACACTCTAATGAGAGTAACAGTTGTATTCACAAGCGACACATAACTGAGTGACGGTCTCAAATGTCTTTCTCAACATACGCTTTGGAGTGACAGAGACGGCACGTCATTTAAGAGCGACTTTAACTGAGTGTCATTTGTGAAAACTCCGGTGAGACACTTTACAAGAAGCGTGAACTACGAACTATCGTACGACTGTGTGATACATTTTACTAATTTTGCTATATTGTCTTCTGCTTATTTATTACGGAAAGCTTATAAAGTGTCTACTCACGTCACAATTTTGCACCCAATCTGCGCGTCCGATCGGTAGGTTGCCCTGTGGATGCACAAGTTGGAATAAATCCTACAAGAGATCGAATCCTACCGGGTCGGGTCACATGGTCATTACCAGTCAAGAAAACAAATTAATAGCCCAATACATTTGAGTGATAACACCTACGTTATAGGACTAATGTAACATGTCTACAAGCCCTGATTCTTCGTTCGTTTGAATCCACAGCTCTCGAAGTATTTGCTTGTTAAAAGAACACACTGAAAAAGACCTGTATCGCCTTCAGATTGGCTGCGAAGTTGTGACGTGAACAGTCGAAAAACTATAGAGTATCCAATGAATGGTAAAACGATTCAGAGAACATTTTCAAAAAAACCCGAATATCTAGATAAAGTTTTTGCCGTCTTGAGTCATACTCAGCATAAATGCAAACTGTAGAAGTACAGTAAAAGCAAGAAATGTATATACAGAAGCAACCAAATCCGTCACCAAATTGGTTATGGGCTAGTTATTAGCAAGCAAACTGGAAGGCATATGTTATTAATCAACACTTTGAATAGAAAAGTTGGTTCAGCATGTCACATTGTTTGGGTTTGCTAGTGAATGTGCTAATAGATGAAACAAAGAAGCCATTGGTACTGTAACTGTAAAACGAAAAGCTAGATCGGAAACAAGACTTCCTTATTGCTATTTATGTACATTGAACAGAAAATATCTTGTTAACAGAAAGATAAGATAGGTCCCGTAGTGGCAGTTACACTAAAGGGTTGTTGTTTTTGCAAAACTTTCTGACAAACGTTTAAGGAACGCAATATCCGTATTCATATAATCATGGCTACTTTTTAAAGGCTCCTGTCCCCAATGACCGCAATCACTACCGCATGCATTATGTCTATTAAATCCAATCCAGAAGCATCAACCAAATCTTCCCATTCTTCAAAAAAAAAAATAACTTGTTTGCACATCAACTTGCAGATAAGTCAGTGCACCTATTTTGTGGAATCGTAACAAGCGGTACGTAAGGAAATGCGAGAATAGGGATTGTTCCGATTTACTGGTTCTACATAGCTAGTGTTGCTAATGGTAATGTAGCTGTGTAGAGTACCTGAATGTAGCTTCCCAACCCCTCACCGACAGAGCAGACACGCCCAACATATAACTGTTAGATAAGCTATAATGTAGTTAGTACATACCGCCATGGAGCCCTGCGCCCCCCGCGGCGGCGGCGGCGGCATGCCGGGCCCGCCGCCCGCGCCCGCTCCCTCGCCGTGTTGCGGCGCGTTCTCACGACCGCGGTGGTTCACGATTTGGTTCACCAGTTCCCTAAGAGATATCGATATTTTATATGGTACATTGGTGCAGCAATGAAGGGTGAGTGATGCTCTCTCTCTGCTTGTTTAGTTATAATATGTTCAATGCTAGATGATATGTTCATGAAATTCGATGTGACAGCATTGATTCTCCAAACTTGGAAGATTGTTTCGGCATACATATCAATAAATTGTCAGAGGAAATGAGTTATAAGTATACGCAAGTCATCATTAATAAAAAAAATGATTAGTCTGCGTCAAAATAAAGTGATTCATATTTATAAATCATAAGTAACATCATACAAGCAAAAATTTGAGAGAACTCAAAAGATTATTGCATACAATTTTACTAAATAACCGAGGTGTATATTTTTTTTGTACAATCACGACTACTTCTAAACAATATCTATTCGAAGGAAAATGTATGTTTACAAAAACTCCCACGTACTTAGCCCTAAGTATCGCCTCCCTGGATCCCGTGAGCGTGCACAGCCTGTCGGGCTGGCCACCAGAGTCGGGCGCCATCTGTATCTTACACCCAGACTCGGCCTGCAAGCGCGTTATCTGCTCACCTCCGCGTCCGATAACTGTGAACGATGGAACGTGTAAGTTCATTGTGTTTTACATTATCTTGAATATTGCAGATAAGTTTACTTGCTGCTGTGGAAATTGAATAGGGTTTATCTTTGCTGTTCTTCATTTCGTCAGCGTAACTGTAATATGAAGCGCGCCAAGACTTGTTGCCACGCGATTCACCGTATTTTTTTATTTTTTACGGATTTTGTAGGAATCAATAAGGAGTTTCTTATTTACGTGGCGCTAGTTTATTGTGTACCGTTATAGCCGAAAAACATTTACAGATCTTTAACTTTTCCATGTTTTTGGAGAAGCAGAAGACTAATGGTGCTGATTTGCCGTTAAGCCTCATGCTGCACTAAGTATTCGAAGAACCTTTTCTTCCTTCTTGGTCGTAATTACATTACTGAGGTTCATCGCCACGATCGAAGTCTTTCAGTGACTACAGGGGTAACAAATCTTCCTCACGAGCAGAGGAAAGTGCTACTTATTAGCCTAATTTAAATGTATTTTGTTGACACTTACTAAGTCCAACCATCTTGTCAGGCACCCTGATGTACTCGTTGAGTGTCTGGTCGGGCATGAGGCTGCCGGCGCCCGCGTTGGGCGGCGGGGGCGGCGCCGCGCTCGCCGGCGGCGCTGCGGCACGGCTCACGACCGCTACGGCGGATGGTGCACTGTATGCGGATAATTAAGTTAAATTTACATAGCTGTAGAAAAACCATTGTAAGTTTGTATATTATTTTTAATGCTACCCGTACCGACAATCCTGTTACTTTAAAATAATACTTTTAAAAATATATACATACATCTGAAAGCATTATTTTAAGAATATAAGCTTTTCTTCTAAGATCCAATAACTCGGCCTTGGATTTTTTGATTACCAATATTTAATTCGATATTGTTCAAGCAGTTTAACAATTTGTTGAAGTTTAGTCCTATTTGCAATATCAAAATTATATCTGATACAAAAAGGTCATAAAATCGATCGACGCAGACACGCAGTAATTTCGCATTAAAGATGTCATTTTAACCATACTCTATTAAACCTTTTGAGACACATTAGGTATTTTTAACAAAGGCAATACTAGTAAAATAAAAAGTAAGTACGAGAAAACGTTAATAAAAAATGTCTTAACAATAAACTTTCCAGCATGAATTATACATAAGCATTCAGAATTGCGTGCGCGGGAAGGATGCAGCTGTCGTGCGACGCGCCGACCTCGCAACAACCGTTTTCATACATGTAGACATTAATGGCATTAACTTAAAAAAAGATTTGGAAAATGTATTATTAATGATCGCCTAGTAAATCATCAGCATTTCGTTTAGTATTAGGCTAGTCCTTAAGTGATAATTACTATTGTTACCAAATGAAACAAATTAACTAATGAACTCCACACTAGGTGGAGCCTGTCTCACGGAGGAATTCTTTAGAACAAAAATCTTGGGTTTTTTTTTTATTATACTTTAACTTTCTTGGACAACCTTGTATTTTCTTCCATAATTTAAGAGTATTAGTCTAGCTAGTAAAACAAATACAGGGTCGACAAAAATCACTGCATTTTTGTTTCCAAGATCAGATAGCATTTATTTGTGCTATATTTTATTTTGTTTTATCAATTATAATTATGTTTCTCCATTCTATATTCAAAGTAAACAAGTCCTATGTGAATCAACAAATACTTGCCTCATTTGTTGTTGTTGTTGATACGCGACTTCGACGGACGCTAACTTCTTTGCATTCGGTTCGGGTCCCTCCTCCAAAGGCCTCTTGCTTCCACCTCCTTCTAGCTTAGCAGCAACCTGTTCAGAAGGTTTGTGTGTGTAGTGATATGTTTACTCATGATTTAAATTAATGCAGGATAGATATACTGGGAAAGCTAGACAGGCTATGAGTGACCTTCTACTTCATGACCCATCTAATGGCTGTTCTCATTTTTTTTTAAATATCATTTATTGTAACAGCTGTTGGGAATAATTGTGAAAGTTATATTTAGAAGTCACCATTATCAGCCTGGTTTTGTTTCACACTGCATGTTTTATGTTATAATGTTGGTAAGAAAACTACTTTTTTATAGCCACTAATAATATTTAGTAATGAGAGTGAAAAATCAAGAAAACTTAAAAACCATAAAATGTAGGTATATATAATGAGATTCAGTCCATAAATTAAAAGTAACAACTACCTACGTATACAAAATGCTGACAAAATAGAATTTGTTTCGCATTGCAGAAAATTTACAATTGAAAACAACTTTTGTGATATTTGTAATTTATAAACATAATCATCTGTCCAAGACAAATTTATGGATGTCATTTCAATTCAAAACTGAAGTTTGAATTATATTTGGTTGGCTTCTAACATTGTTTAGATTCAGAAATACCATATGATAGTGATTTCATTATGTTCTTGAACTTGAACTTCAATAATGGTGGGCTGAAAAATGGCGCGAAATATAAGGTTTTGATACCGCAAGCCTCATTTACCTCCAGTGGATGCCAAAATGGAACTATTTGCCAAGGAAATGCAACTATGCTATACCCCATCAAGTTACCTTAATATCTCATACATAACTAATTTGAAATAATTGCAGTTAATACTTGGCATGTTTAAGTTACAGAAACATTGTAAATATCTAAAATACATGTCGTATGTTAGTTACTCAAGTGTGTTTATGGTTATCCTTAGCTACAAGTCGACAAAATAAAACAAAGTAGTTTTGATTACATTGGTCTTTGTTGCTGATTAAAATATTGATCAAATCTGTTTGCCATTACCATAACATTTAGTATGCAGATTACTGTGATGACGTGAGAGCTTGATTATTGTATTTTACATTGATCTTGAAACTTTCAGTTTGGCGACTGATGCATAATAATTCGCGAGTTCGCGTCCATTATGTGGCACGACGCAGTTTGCGACACTACCAGTCTGCGTGTAAGCACACTCAAAATATCAATTACTAAGACAAGAATACTAATAACACAAAGCCGCATTGTATTTTGCAACCAACAATAATTCAGCAACGCGAAAAATTAGAATCAATAAGTAGGTTAGGTAAAAGCATCTTACCTACGATCCTTCAACAGAACATCAATAAAATGAACGAAAAAAGGTGGGTTATTATAAAATGAATGATAATTTCCATGATGAAGGTATAAACACAATTTTTAACGGAAATTAACACGCAAATGTCAATAGACGCGAATTTTGTGAAGAGAAGATGTGCTTACCAATCTAGCACGTTGTACAGCAGCCGCAAATCCCGCCGTTTGGCTATTGTTTTGAAGCGTAGCCATAGAAGAATAATCACTCATATTTGAACCCAATTTCACATTCAACCGCGCAATACCGCAGCCATTAAAAAGGATCAAAATGACCCAAAAACTTTATGAAAGGTTTCTCTCGCAACGCAAGTTCGTTGCGAGAAAGACGCGGACCATAGACAAAATGAGAGATGTTTTAAATGTCGCTTACCAAATAGATTTCGTTTTGTATTTATCTACAAACTTGAATGGTCTAATGAGTTCCCAAATATAACTGAAGCGTCATGCCTATCTCATAACAACGGTTGTACTATTTTGAAATTTATAATACTGAAAACATATTAAGAATTAGAATAGTCAAAATTGTTGTCTTTGGTTATGCATATAATAACGTTTGGTTCCTCCTGTCGCATAAAACATGACGTGCCAGCAAGGATTTATTCTAATCAGTTAAAATAGTTTTTATTATTATTTACTTATATATTGGAAACTATAATATAACCATATTTTGATTTAAAGAAAAGCAATTAAACCCTTAATATTATAAAAACTCTTTTCGAAGTTTGCAGTAATGCTGTTGCATTTTTGTGCATTCATTTATTACAAAATTTACGGAATTTGATATAATGCCTGAAATAATTTTTAATTCAAATATTTTGCATTTTACAGAAATATTGATTTTCAGACTAATAAGATAATTGTTTTCTAATTAATCAAACGCTACATTTCATTATAATTTCATAATTAAGATATTTATTTTTCATTATGAATTATAATATTTTGTTTTCAGATTTAAAACACCAAATGCATTTCATAAATTGTGTAATACAAAAAATTATAATAGCCAAAAAGCTCATACTTTAAACTATCTGAAGAAACTACCGGATGAAAAGGTCGATGCACTGAAAATAACAAAACGTAATAACTTTTTTTTCTATGTTATGGGTGCGTGCATTTGTGTTGTCCGGTGTTTGAAGACGCTTGGAATTCGCTTTCAATTTCTTCGTAGGAAAAATGTCGGGTGATACCGATAAAGCGAAAATCAGTGACAATCAGGTATAGTTGTGAAATATGTTTTTGTATTAATTTTCTTCGTTATAGTGCGCGTCAAATAAGAAGGATTTGAGTTGTGTAGTGCTGTTATTTCCGTGTTATATCACTAATGTTTGCCTGCGTCTCAACATGGCTGACAGAACGTTTGCTTCCCGCTAAAAGCGGGAACTACGCCACGGAGGGTTGTGATACTAGTTAATATTTCGCAATTAAAACTGTGAATGCCAACTTGATCAGTTATCGAAACTGATTCTAATGGGATATTTTTCAGGATTTCGCATATTTTGGCCACCCCCGCCCCTTTGCATTTCGTTGCAGGGCCTTTGTTAATGTGCACGATGTTATATGACATTGATATGAAATCCGCATGACCTTGATATTTGGTTTCTTGCGATTATTCAAGTTTAGAGGTAGCGTGATATGTTGTTGTTCCACTGAGTCGCGAACTCGCGCCTCATTATTTACACTCGGAACTGGCCCGGCGATGTAAATAAAACATAGTTATCCTTTCGGGGGCCTTTATTGCTGACCTCTTTGGTTTTTTTTCCGGTACATTTTTTTGTGTTTGTAGCTTTACGATCGTATTATGGCGCGAACGTAAATAAATTAGCGTGAAATATCTTGCAGATGCATTGAATTTGGGTGGAGAGATGTAGAATATTCCTTTCTATGGTCGTACATACATAGATATTGTATGTACACAGCTGTATGCGTCTTACGGTAGTGCTAGAAGAGAAGCATTAAAATTTGTGACTTGCGTCTATTTACATAAGGTTGATAATTGAGTGATGGCGCGCGGAAGTGACGCCGACTTCACCAATAGAATGGTGTTCGACATGCAGATTTGGCAATGCATGGTTGCAAAATTTAGTTTTTTTTTAATAATAATAAGAGATTTGAAACAACATTTACGATGCACCTGTTGTGTTGATTTCATAGAATTTGAACATTTTCTCTCCAAACATACTTAGTGTACTTATTTCTGATATAGTTTCACAATCCAGGTTGTTTCTTTATCTTGGAATTAATTAGATTTTTTAATAGAGCAAACTAAAGCTGTAATTTATTATGTCCAAGTAATACTTACTTGCTTATTAAATAATTCAGGATTCAATGTTATACAAAACTGCTTGTATGGAAATGAAAATTACTACTATGCCTATTCCATTGGTGTAACCTAGCCTAAGTATTGACATGATTTTCAATATAATTGACTCATTCTGCAGTAATAAATGTAATTAATAATTATAAATAATACCAATCCCAAACATCTAAAATAAGAAACTAGTATGAGACAAAAAATCAGCCAATGATGTTTGTTTAATCAATAATCAATTGACCTACCCTGCATATTACACATGATAACAATCTATACTACTTAGTAAAATAGCTACCTGTATTCATTATGTAAAAATGTTGAATATTTTCTTCTGTGAAATTAATATCTTTACGCTTGTTAATAAACTAAACAAGTGAAAAATCTGCCTTATTGTAATTTGTATTTTTTTGTATCTATAATGTAACTCAGTTTTCTTATAAGATTCAGTTGTTATAGTAAAATTAACATTAAGATATAAAATATATCGTTAGGTAGACATATTCTGCAGAAAAGATTTAAAAATATATATAACATGTAACTAATACTGATAATTTTATAACCAGGATGAAGACAAGAAGTCCGGAGCAGGTGACGGGCAAACCACAGAAGATGAGTCCTCCCAGGACTCCAAGGGTGAGTCGCAGGCTTCTGAGCCTGCAGCAGCCCAAGGTAACGCCGATGTAGATCAACTAGACAGCAAAGAAGAAATACCACCTAGTGAAGGTCAGGTCATTGAAGCTGTTCCGTCCTGTCTCGTCAATGTGTCTCATAAGTCGGTGTTCATCTACATGGCAACTAACCTTTTGGGGCTGTTTTATTGTCCATTGCATGCTATGTTACTATAATTTCAGATATTGTCACCAAAATGCGGTAATGGATTTGTACGTTTTGTATGTTTTGTAACTTGTGTGATAAGATGTGTAATGTCAATAATGTGCTTGTACACAGTACAGGTTTGTGTCGTCTTGTTTGAAAATTAACAAGAAAGCATTTTACATCTCATTCCAATGCACAATGTGTTAACCTCATCATTCATTTAATAACGAAAATAATGACATTATCCAATAACATAACTTGTCTAAAGTATTGGTATATGTTTAAATTAACAAAACATGTGCCTTAAAAAAATATCTCCAGTATGATCTGATTTAGATCTTATAAAATATTAATGTGTTAGCGCCTACCGGAAACATTTTGGCATTTAATTTAACATCTTATAAATATCATTATTAAACTACGTAAAGTCACTATTACAAAAAACTAGATACAAAATTTCATTTTATTATTCCCCTACTAGGATTGAACCCGTAGTACTTCGTATAGAGACAGTCAGCGTATTTACGTCTGCACGTTACATTTTTTCAGTTGCTAACGCTAGTACATAACGCTACAATGTATGTTTTTTTTTTATATCACGTGACGGAACTCGTCATTTTCCATCATTCGAGCCCTTTCTATCAAAGGTTACAATTGCCGAAATGACACTTGGTTAAGGGGTTACTTTACCTTTCATAGAGGCAGAGAAAAACTATATTACAATTCGTAATATCCCAAATCAAAAATCTCTTCCATATTCCATTTATTAATTTATTTCATAAGCTTCAGTAGCTATCATCCCACGACGGTAGTAAGTCATTAATCATAACGGCTCTATTATTAGAAACGTAGGTTTTCATTTTTTGAAGCCCTGACAACCTACTTAGTATGCACTGTTGGGTCTATAATGACTTGGTTGTTAACCATCATCATAAGGGCTCAGGTGTTAAATTGAACTGTAAAGGAGTAGTTTGATTTAGCTTGTCGTCATAATATGTAAAATTTATTTTTATTTTCCCGCCCTAAATAACATGTTCCAAAAAGGTTACAGAACCCTTCAAATCTTAGTCTTATCTTATTTGAATCTTAAACTCTTCATCTTGAAGAAATCAAAACACGATAATATTCACACAATGAGTAACTTACTGAGGTAAATTAAAAAAAAAACGTGTAAATTAAGCCTCACATTACAAATCCTACTATAATCTAAACAATTAAAATGAATTCCCAAAAAAAAAACAAAGAAAATCGAAGTTATTAAGCTTTTACATGCGAGAAGTTAATTGATATCATAATAAGGTAATATTATAAATGCAAGTTGGGTGGGTGTATGAGTCACAAGGTTATAAAATAATCATTAATTGAACTCTTTGGCAATTGAATTAACAAGAAAACGGGGATCACATAATCGTGGTCAATTAATAAGGACCAAGAATAAAGTTTATGTAACTGGTTTTGAAACAGAATTAAGCATTTCTTTTTCAGAATTTGTTTATTAGGTGCAGATATCTCTAATAATTCAACGATTTATTATTTAATTAATTAACTGTCGAAGTTTAGAGTTAATATAAACAAATTATATTACACAATTACAAAAAAGTTTACTACAATGTTTAGTTATGTGGTTTAAAGAGTTTTTTGAAATCCATGATTTTGTACGTTATCGTAGTGTAATGAACTTCTTAACTTTCCTAGATTTTTATTTCGACTTAGTACAAAAAGAGTTGTATAATATTTTATCATAAATTGACTAATTTTAACTCGTGTTATATTATCTTACAGACAGATTAATTATACATATTTTATTATATGCCCAAACTACGAAATCGTTTGTACGGTATAATATTATTTTCGGGATTCGAATCCTTACCGCAGAAGTCCAGTCTAGACAAAACCGAAAGGTTAATGAGACGTCTAAGTTTAGAAAGTTGTCTTTCCATTACCACTAGCCCTACCTCGACCCGCTCAGAAATGATTGTTTGTCTTCGTTATAATTTCGAATGAACCAAGTTACGTTCTACATAAACACTCGATTAGTGGCCAATATACTTAATAAAAGCCTTGAACAAAATGAACATATGGAAAAATCTTATAACCTGTTCCAAATTCGCTTTTCAATGTCATTCATCTTGACTGGCCCATCCTTCCCTATTAACAAGTGCTCTCATTGTGGAAAATAAAGAAAAACATGCTAAGCTATCTTTTTTACATCGGGTATAGTTGTAACTAACTATAACTATACCTTCGTATGATGCGAGCTAACCGCTTACTTCTCACAGCCGAGATTCAGTTAGTGTCCAGAGCAATTTAACCAATCACGTGGGAACAGATAAACGACCATTATGTACACTCACAACGTCATTCTCGGCATTTTGAACTTTAAGGACTTTTATTTTGGCGTTTTTCTATTTTGTTTTTCAATTATAAGTAAGTTCATTGTAAAATTTGTACATGCTGACACTTTTTTTTTGCTTAATCAATAGTATCTTTTGTGAAAATAAAATTTAGTAATAAGTGATTTCAAACTACCAATTAAAGTCTTAAATAAACCCACTAATTACTTAACTTGTTTCAAAATACCAAAACGTCATTAGATCTACGATATCGGTCGTTAAAACGTAACAAGTTGTTGGCATATCCACAAATGTGAGCATCAAATTACTTATGCACTGTTAAGGTAGTTAGCACGTTGATAAATTGCTCAATTTAACTGTGCAAACTGATCGTCAGTTAAGAGGCCGGTGTAAGCAGCGCGCAACTGCAATTCGACGCGAGCCAAAAATCGGACGAAACATTGCTATCTCTATCGGACTTCTCGCGGCGCAGCGCGTAGCTGTGTGCGTGCGTGTAGTACTTTTGTAGCGAGTCATTCATAATGACTGATAACCACAACATTGTACTAATTTTGTTTAGTAAATGCTTTATTTTTGTTATTTAATTTTCGGAACCGTTGGTGAACACAAAAACCAGTAATGCTTTTTTTGGAAATTATTGTACGATGTCTATATCAGAAGATTTAATGATATTAGGTATCTTAAATCTAAAAATCGAATAAAATAAAACGTGAACGAAAACTTTTCAATACAAACGTAATACCAAAAGACGGTATTTAATTTATCTAGGTTCCTAATAAACTTTTGGTTTAAAACGTTCACTATTACGAAATGCCAGCGAATTGCATTTCGCATATTTTAACACCGCTAACAGCATATTTTCAACTTATTTTTTCTGTAATTTAATTCTTAATATTTAATAATAATTAGTCGCAGTGTGATGATAAAATAAATATTTTTCAATTTGGACCAGTAGTTCCTGAGATTAGCGCGTTCAAACAAACAAACAAACAAACTCTTCAGCTTTATATATTAGGACCTATAGAAGTATAGATAACATTTATGAGCTTAAATATGATAGAAAATACAAAAAATTTGCTAATATAAAGCGCCTTCTCGTTTATAACCACAACAATATCATAACGGGCCGTGCAGCAGAAATCGTAATATTTTAATTTCGCTATAACTTCAGAACCAAACGTCCAATTTTAATTATTCAAAGACCAAATATTATCTACATTAACTGTACATAGTGATGAAATAATTAATTTTGATAAGGATTAATAGCATGAGTAAAATAAACGCGTTTAAATGTAGTCCAAAAAAAATGAAGATTTTTCAATAAAAAAAATGGTTATTGTACCTCACTCGACATAGATAGGTATAGTGTGTCGCGAACTTTTTTGTAGATATTTATAACATCTACAATTACTTAGAACATTTTATGGTTCTATCTTTAATAGTTTAGGCAGGGTACGCAAAATAAGTAACTTTTTTGGTTGATTTTTTACACCTTGTGTTCGAAAACCCTAATATCTTACGGAAGCCTATTTTTGTGCAAAATTAAATATAGCCTAAATTACTCGTGGATAATGTAGCTTTCGAATGGTGAAATAATTTTTAAAATCGGTCCAGAAGTTTATGAGCCTATTCAATACAATGAAACAAACAAAGTTTTCCTCTTTATACTATTAGTGTAGATTAAAATTCGGTAAATTTAAAATGATCAAGAGTATGTTTTCGTTATGAAACTTATTTTTTGGTACCTAATAGGTAACAAATATTACGTAAGTAATCCAACCCAAGTTTAATTTTTTTTTGCAATAAGAAAGAGTACCTATTGTTTTACACTATCCCATTTTTCCATTAAATCTTTTTCCAAATATTTCACTCCCACCACATCCATGTATTGGCTAGAGGCCTCCGTCGACTCCGTCCTAACTCGCCTATACCTACGCGATAATCACCTACAGCGAGCGACAACTGTTACCTACTAAGTTCCGTTTAAAATTTTAAAGTAGGTATGCTAGAGGCGGTTTTTTTAAATATTATATTAAACAGTACATACATTAATGTTAGGTAATATTTCGTAAGTAAATAGTTAGTTAATAAAAAATATATTTATTACTAGCTTTTCGCCCGCAGCTTCGTCCGCGTCGATGTCGGTTATATCGCGTTTCCAAGAAAGAGAACTCTTCAAAAGTCCGGGATAAAAACTATCCTATGTTCTTTCTCAAGGTCAACTCTATCTCTGTACCAAATTTCATTAAAATCAGTTCGGTGGTTTAGACGTGAAGGCGTAACAGCCAGACAGACAGAGTTACTTTCGCATTTATAATATTAGGTATAGTAGGGAATATTAGTAGGGATTAAAACGTTTTTTTTTTTCATACCTACTTTGTTAAAATTTTACTTTGCTTGTAGGTACGTACACTACGTACTACGTAGTAGGTACTGTGCCAAATTTCATTAAAATCAGTTCTTCGTCTTCTTAAAGTGCTTACAGATATAACAAATTTTTTTTCTTTCTTTTTTGTTAAAAAGCTACTCCCGCACTAAGGAATTTAATCCATGTGTTGCGGGGCTTTCACAAACATACAATTCACATGCACAAAGACACCTAGCCTCAGAACAAGCATTCGTGAATCACACAAACGCTTGTCCTACACGGGGATCAAACCCGCGACACGTCGCGCCCAGTGGTTTAGGCGGGATGACCTCAACCGCTCGGCTATCCGTGTAGTCAAATTGAATGAAAGTGTCAAAAAACCTTGACAAATATATATTTTTGCTATTTAGTCTTGAAACCATAATTTCAAATTCAAATGCTACAACAAATACATTATAACACTCAAATTTAAAGTAAAGGAGAAATCCAATTAACATTGACAGAGTAGGTATTAATCTAGGCGCGCTATACCAGAGTAAAGCAGACAAAAAGTAAACAAAACCTATGTGCTCGCCCTCGCTCTACCCCATCCAAATTATTAAATTTATTTAACTATTAATTTTAATAATCACTTATTACGTCGTCGTCAAAAATGAATACTTTATTTAACTATAAACAACAAAACAATCTTTTACATCGGTAAACTACCTAATAGTTATAATGTCGAACCCAACGCCAGCGCATGCCACGAGCAGTGCGTACACGCACACAAACATAGCGTGTTGGACGTTGGTGAGACATGCGACAGCGATAATATGGTTCCAGATTTGTGATAAATTTGGTTGTGTTCCGTAATACCAAAAATTATGAATGAAAACTTATTATATGTCCACTTTTTTTTTGATAAATTGCAACTAGACTATATAATCTGTGTTCCTATTAAAAGGATATTAAGAATATTAATGTTTTAAGTACAGAAATATTAAGTTGAAAACATGCTGTTAGCGGTGTTAAAATATACGAAATGCAATTCGCTCGCATTTCGTAAATAGTGAATGTTTTAAACTAAAAGTTTAATAGGAACCTAGATAAATACCGTCTGTATCCGAATAACATAACTTTAAGTCGGTGATATGTTCGTAGCGACAATGATTTTGGTATTACGTTTGTATGGAAAAGTATTCGTTCACCGCACCCTTAACGGGCTGGTCTGAACGGAGGGAATGACACGAACGGTGCCCGATACTCCTGGGGGCTTGCTATGATCACTGTACTTATATTAAGTGCTGGCATTATGTCTGCGAAGTATTGATATATCTGAAGCTATGATCATAACAACATCTTCTGATATTAAGAAATCAATTAGATGCTGTAAAAAGAAGACATTTACCCATACTTTATTGTTTATAAAGATATCACTTTCATTATACCACTGTTGACTAAAATAATGCACAAAATAGGCATACAAAACTGAAGATGGAAACAAAATTGATGGCCAAGTCTAATTGCCCATTGATTATCTTGAGTTGATAAAGTACAAATTTACCCATTATGTTGCCGACTTAAGCCAGTACACAAACTATTATTACAATACCAACATGTACTACTACGTTCATGTGCACGAACCTTAACGTGCGTGAGAGAAATGGATCACTCATTCATAATTCAGTGGCTGTAAGATCAGTTTGCACAGTCAAATCGATTTGTAACTCGAGTTAAGGGCATTGACACGCGTCTTGCACACCTTCGGGATACGATTTATTAATATAACTAATTAGACGAAAAAGGAATCGTTTAATTACCAACGTATTAATTATTAGTTTTATATTCTTAATTAGTTGCTGTCTAATTGGAAGACAGTAACTTACAGTAGAATTGAATGCAGAATTATGCGTTTATCTTTGTTAAGATTAGACATGAAGACGAATCCATGCAAATAACATCTGTCTCAATTAATTGTTAATTTTGTAGATTACGATCACGAAAATCTTGAAATAATCACACGTTTTCTTTTATCAAACATCTACTCAAAGCTGCATTTGAAAAGCAGATATTTTTATTAAAACTCTATCCAGTAGTGAAATGTTATATTTTAGAATTTAATTATCTCAACCAGTATTATTGTGTGTTATGTAGTATCGAATAAATTAATCGATAGCGTTTATCGTTGACAGTTTATCGCGTTCGCAAATCAGTTTAGGTGTTGTTTGATTTTGGGCTTTAATTTCAGGCGATAAAGTCCACAATGAAGTGCGAAATTATAGATTTAGTACTTATGTTTTTGTTACTAAGTTAACTCGATGTAGAACCTAGAACTACTTGATTGTCGTTATATGAAAGCTGTTACTGAGAGGAATAAGAGGTTAATATTCTATTTGTAGTAGAGAGTACTTGGTAACTAAACGATATTTGTAAAGGTCAATTCGAGAAACAGGGCACTGTTGCGTATATTTATCGCTAACTCGATTTTTCGCAACAAGAGAGGAAGTTTGTCCTATTATTTCAAAATTTTATAAAACAGAACTTGTAATAAATATTCACAGTCATTGAACGATACGAACTCTTATCGTTGATAATATAATTTTGGCGACTCGAAGAGCAACCGTAACATACATATCTATAAGATAACGGTGAGGTGATCACTAAATTAAATAAATAAAATTAATGTTCGGCGTGACCACGAAGATAATTATGTAAACCGATTGAAGATATCGCAAAATTCTGTTCGTAATTATGCAACAAAATCTCGGATCTTTCATATGTAATGTTCATATTGTTTTTAGGTATAAAAATTAGGCTGGCTAAGCTAGACTGGAGGTTTTTAAAGTGTGATAGGAAATAGAGATACCGTGTATCAAAATCGGATGCACATACCTAGAGACAGTTAGTTTCTAGAAAGTCGCGACATTGTATAAAACTACAAACTAGATATGAACGAAAATAAAAATCAGTTTGCATAATACAACTGTACAAACATATAAACGTAAATCATGCATTACATATTATTCATATCATCTGGGTTACTCCTGAAGTCAAATGTTGTCATTTTGGGCCCATCCAATAGCGGTACTGGGAAATGGGATTTTGTATGAGTTTAATCGTTAAAAAAAACATTAATATACTTTAAAAACAAGAAATCAATTTTAAGGTAAAATATAGTATGTTTCTTTTTTATTAATATTTAATCGCCTGGATCCATTTGAAGACGCCAGACACTGGATTTATTACAAACAAATACAAATAATTAAAATAGGCTTTAGTACGATAGTTTAACAAGCCTAATTTTCATTGTTTGTCATTTTAAACAGGTGATACAAAATCGACTACGGCTAACGGCAAGGACGACGACCCGGCAGGAGATGACTCTAAAGATGACACGAGAGATGATACGGCTGATGGTGACACTAAAAAGGTACGTTAACATCCTATTAGCTCATACTCAACTTTTAGTCAATTTGAAGTAGTTCTTAGCTAGTTCCCTAGCACCTGGATCCTAAATCAAAACTTAACTTTAATTTGTTTATTAATAAAAGAATAGATCTTTATTGTACACCATAGAATTGCAGCAGTGATTCATAATACATACAGTGTTAGGGTACAATGGCCATATTTAACTTACTTTTTACCTGAATGTGACAAGATGACACTAAAATGCAATTTAAAACTATTTAGCTGTCTTCTGATGTCTTATGGCAATATGTTTAGAAATGAGTTCCAGCGAAAAATCATAAAGATGTTTTAACTGTTTTAAGTATACTTCTATGACAAAAAAATCAAAAAAAATAAGCTAGCAAGCAATTTGGTTAGTATAGAGGTTGCAAATTAGGTGGTTCCGCCTTTGCATAATATTTATTACTCATTCATTATTTATTCCAAATATAAAAACATAAATTAAGACGATGCCACTCCAAAATTGTAGTAATTAGTGTACACTTCGGGGTAGATATTATGTAGTATGAAACAAGAAATATGCAATATTAGTTTAGGTTTGTAAGAAACGTGTCAAATATTTATGGTGCCTAATTGACACAAGTTGTTGCTATTAATGTTGTACTGAGCATCTCGCGTGCTGCTTACCCAGTTGGCGAAGAGAGCGTGACCAATGCGGATGTTATCTCTTTATTATGTAATTAATTCAACTAATGTGGAATAAATGTATTTCACTAAAAGAAACCTATTAAGTACAGAGTAACCTTGAAATTTGAATCGCGCGGAATAATAAAAATGCCGACACGATTATGTGATACAGTGAAAACCCGTTTCCGTCGTTACTATCGAGCTATCGCACGCATACATTAGAAATAACTAGTTTGTACTAGTGTTCGTTAGAACTAGAATTGACTGCAAGGCAACAACGAGTAAAACTAGTTTCATCTGGAACCTGTGGCAAATTGGTTTAGCTAGTGCTGTTTCTACCAAGGTTATAGTTTATATAGCGCTTGACAACGCATGCGTAGCAGTAAAACGTTTCTGATTGGTCAAGCTAGTTCGCGCAAAGCGGTTAGTCGAGTCCATAGCTGCACACAAGAACTGTCAACCTTCCGCAACGCACGTATAAAGTTACGGCATTAATAATGGCAGACGTTATTCAAGAAACGCTTTTGAAAGAAAAGTTTATGAGCCGTATATTACAGATAGACAAACATGAAAAGAAAGAAGACCATTACAATGTTATGACTAAGGAGGGCTATGAGAAATTAATGGACGAAATTGAAGAAGCACAATTAGCTCAAAAGAAAACACCTAAGCAGTATAGACGATTAAATAGATTCAAAGTTGTCAAGATTTGCGGGGCACGGAAGTTAGTGACGAAAAGGAAACCTATGAGGTTTTATTTATATATAGACGAAATCTTTGATACTATTGCAACGGCTCACCTAGCCGCCGGCCATGGCGGTCGTGATAGACTAAGAAAAGAAACTTCAAAAACATTTGCAAACATCACAACGGAAATGATAAAGATTTTCCTCTCCATGTGTGAAATATGTCAAATTAAAAAGAGTATGAAGAAAAGGAGTCTTGAAGCAAAACCTAAACTTTCCGAGATGAAAAGTCGTTCTCAAGTCGAATTGATTGACATGCAAGCAAAAGAAGATCGGGGATATAGGTTTATCTTGGTTTATCAGGACTATTCTACAAGGTTCGTCTTGCTACGCGCATTACCGACTGATGCTATTTTAGAAGTTGCTGAACAATTAACAGATATATTTTTGACATTTGGCGCGCCTTGCATTTTACAATCAAATCACAGCAAGACATTTATTAACTCTGTCATAGATAGAGTTATGGTTTTATGGCCCGAATGTAAAGTGGTGTATGGAAAACCAAAGTCCAGCAAAGCTGTTGAACAGACTAGTCAAGACATTCTAAGAAGGTTGTCTATGTGGATGAAACAAAACAATACTTCGAATTGGTCGAACGGTCTTCGCTTCGTACAATTTGAGAGAAATCGGGCAATTCATTCTGGTAATAAGCTATCGCCATATAAAGCTATGTTTGGTAAGGAGCCGCGACCAGGGCTCCCGACTCTGAGGTTGCCTTCGGATGTTAACAAGGAGTTACAAGACGCAGAACTAGAAAAAAAGATAAATAGCGATAATTTAATAAGAAATGAAATGAAGGTGGAAATAAGTTCCTTGGATATAGACTCTAATTCGCCGTGATGTATACAAACAGTACAACATTGATTAAGTATATGGCTCAATGAGTTACTCGTAAGAAAAAAAGAACGGCATGACAAGTATACGCTGCGGACTAGGTTTCTTTCTATTTCTTTTCATAGAAAGAAATACCAACGGGTCAGGTCTAAATATTGTGCTTTAATTATGATGGAAACAAATTTTAATAATGATCTGCTAAGTGAAATGAATAAGTAACGTATTTCTTTTGTACAATAAGCCATGTATTTTTATTTATTATTGAATAAATGAGTTACGGATGATCAAAGATCTTTTTTTTTTATAAAATATAAATTTCGGATTTGTAATATCGTCTATCAAAGACTAATGTGTCGCGATCTCAGTAAACCTGTAAAGATCATAATTGTGTAATATTTTTTTTACCATAATGATCCCAAGTGTTTTTATAAACTATATGCATATTTCCGCTAACATTGTATTTTTGCAATAGGAAAGCACTACTACCTATTTTATTAAAATCCCGGGATTTAGAGATAAAAATAGTAAGTCTTTACAAACTACACTAGCTGAACCGGAGAACGTTGCCTTGCCATTACATAGGAGTTAGGTGTGGTACACTCTTACCATGAGTATAATAACAAGATAGGAGCCAAGATTTCTCAGACCTACTAAAATGCGTATGATATGAGGAAGTATGGTAACTGTCATTGTGTCACAAGTATTTTTTTAATAAAATTAAAATAACGAATATGGAGCTTTTATGGAATATTCTCAAAAAAAGAAGTTCCCCCATTTTCTTTTATTTGAAGTGTTGTAGACTTTTCAATGCAATTCATGTAATTTTGTGATTAATTGGGGTCTTTCGGTTTGTTATAGGAAGAAAATGGCGAGACACATGATGAAGATGAAAAAGATGACGTAAAATCTAATGACAAGGCTGCAAAGAAGCCAGCTCCGAAAAAGAAAGCTAAGAAGGAGGTATGTATATACTCTTAAATTATAGCAACTAGACTTCATTATTATTGTATACGCGGCCACTGTACAGAAGTCAAAAACTACACACCCCATGTGTAACAAAAAATGTCCGTTTGAACCACCGTGCCTAATGACTAGATTGTAGTATACAACAACAATACATTGTTGTAGATTCAGTTAACAAGCTGACGAAATATCGCTTATATTTCGTTGAATGTTGAAACGCGGTCAAAAATTTATTTACATTACTTTTATCCGTGTCCCATGGCACTTGAATGATATTTTTTTCTCATTTCATCTCTGTTATTTATGTCGTGCTACGATACCAAGATTCATTCGTTATCAATCATAATACAAGACTTTTAGGGTATATAAAAGCTGTTGGTGAACTAAATAAAAAAATACGAAAGTCTGATTACGTTTGTTCATAATTGTAGGATACAGAAGAGGAGGACGAGGAAGATGAAGAGGAGGAGGAGGAGGAAGAGGAAGGCGAGGAGGGAGAAGAAGAGGAGGACAAGAAACCAGCTAAAGAGAAGTAAGTGGTCAATTGGTTCAGGATAATAAGAGGAGTCGAGGGTAGCCGGAGAAAACATTCCCGCCTGATCCGGCTGCAATGGGGGAACGGAGGTAGTACTATGCTGCATACCCGTTTTCTCCAGATTCCGTTTCTATTGTGTCACATGAAGATTTTCACAAGAAGACAAAAATAATGATAACATGCTTCATAAAGTTCTGTGTTATTTACTTATTTGTTATTCAAGTAGGTAATTAAATTTTAAATATAGGTTATTAATCAATCTTAATGATTTAAATATTAATACTCCCATTACATAAAAACCTGAGCATAAAGGTTTGAAGCGCGAAATAAACAATGCTTCAATAGCAATACTGTAATAATTATATACAAGTCAGATTTTTAATAATATAGTTTTGTGAACAGAGTAAAGAAGCCAGCAAAGAAAGCTAAAGAGGACGACGAGGGTGACGATGAGGAGGGCGACGAGGAAGAGGAGGAGGAAGAGGAAGAAGAAGAGGAAGAGGAGGAGGCGCCTAAACCAAAGCCTAAGAAAGAGGTGAGTCCACTACTCAACTCTCCCGCACCAGACCCACAGTGTCACTGACACTGAGGCTCATTCTATTTTATTACATATAGTGATTTGAAATGGCACAAATATACACTCCTTTATGGAGCATTATAAACTCCTCTAATCCTCTATCTCCTGGCTCGTTATTGGATACAGTTGTTAAAGTCAAACTGAGGCGCAAAGGCGATGTCGCCAATAAGAAATAATCGAGCACTGATCATTCTGCTTGCTCACTTGCTGGTTGGCGTTTTCGGATACCACTGTCTAATCAATATTTCTCACATTGTGCCTTTATGCTTTTTACATGTGAAAATGGAATTTTGAGACAACAAAATTGGATGTCTGAGCGCTCACGTGGCGCTCACAAATTGCCTTCCGATGACGAACACCCCGTAATAATTTAATACTAAAATTCTCTTATCACAGCCAACGGAACCGCCAGTCCCTCTGCCGGCCGGTAAGGGCATCCCGCTGGGCCATATCAGCAAAGTTGAAGTGTCGTTGTCGCGGTTCAAGACGCAGGATCAGAAACTCTTGCATCAGTATTTGTATGGGGTGAGTTACTTTTTTAATTTAATAGTATACATTAATGGCTTTATATAGAATTGTTTATTCATCTTTAAGTTCGAAAAGAGAGAGATTTATGAATAATATAGTTATGCATGTAGATGAAGTCATAGTTAGTATGTTGAAGGCTCACTTCCAATTTGTCGTCGTACAGCTACATATCGAAAACTTTGCTCTTAACTATTTAAAACCGCATCCATTTCTCAAATGTTTCATTATGTGTAGTGATGTCAGATTTTGATTGATTGAGTAACCATATTTGAATTTCGCAGCAACTATGTTTGGATCGTAACGTGAAGCGCAACATAAAGAAGTTCAAGGGTTACGAGTGGGCCATCGGTTCATCAGAATACAAGGCGAAGCTCGAGGAGACTACTAAGATGGAGTCAAAGCAGCTACGGACCATGTGCGAGATGCTCGATCTTGATAAAAAAGGTTTGTCTAATATTCACAGGTTACTTAATACATGTCTGAGGAGTTGTTGCAGGTCCAGGTTTTGAGACATGTTTGAGTGAACTTGCTCAAATGTGATAGATGTCGTTGATGTAAAGAATATATTTCAATCGTATTTTTGTTGCATTTCATGTAGTAGATTAAATAGGTGGGTAATGTTTGTAAAAAATCATAAGTGTTGCCTCGCAGGAGTGAGCTACATTCTGTTCTCACTGAGTGCGCTTGTGCATGTCAGCCGTGTAATAAGGAGTGGTGTCGTGTGCAGGCTCCGCGGCGGAGCTGTCGGCGCGGCTGGTGGGCTTCCTGCAGCAGCCGGGCCCCAACTCGCCGCACATGCGCGGCGGCCCGCGCGCGCCCGCCGCCGCGCCGCCCGCCGCGCCCGGCGGCCGCCCGCGACGCTCCGCCGCCGTCAAGGTGCACAACAGAGGTAAACAAACCTTTATCACTATCCTATCAACAAGAACTCACCATTTCTGGGTGTTCTTTTTCCTCTTCTAGTGCACCTTGTGCATCCCCTCATCCAGGTGTTCGCAGGAAACTTAGCTATCAAAGCAGTAGGTAAACTCTCCGTCGTCTCATATAACCTAAGACATATCAACAAAGTAAAATTACAACCAATAAACAAACTTTGAATTTACAAAACATTATTGATTAATACTATTCAACAAGTAAATATTTAACTACTTTTAACTTCTCAGGCTACTCTGATGAGGAGTATGAATCCGATCCAGAAACGAAAGTGAAGGGTCCAAAGCCGCCTAAAGACGGATCTGAAGATTCCGATGTAAGTTTTGTATGTTGACAATTTTTTAGTATTTCACACTGGACTCCTAAGTATCGAGATTTCAGTTAAATTTAACTTTCTTTCATGCACCGTATTTTTTTTTGTCCTCGTATTAATTTTTGGAAAATCTTATCGAGTAAATATATATTTTAAACGGTTTCTAAGTAGTTTAACCATCAGTCTGGATACTTGAGACTCCATTTAAATCAACCATATGAATACAATTGAAGTCCAGAGTAATGTAACGAACAGTTCAACATGGCTTATGTGTGTTCCGCAGGGCTCGTTCAACCCGAGCGGGTCGGAGGAGGCGGACAGCGACTTCGACCCGGAGGCGGGCGAGAGCGCGGCCGGCGTCGCGCGCAAGCGCAAGTCCACCGGCCGCCGCCGCTCCGCCGGCAAGCCCGCCAAGCGCGGCCGCAAGCCCAAGGGCAAGAAGGGCCGGGTACGTACCGCACTGTACTCTACCGCCACGGGACATCCTTTTCATTCTGACTATTCCCTGGCCTATAACAATTTACCGTTGCCAGTCTATGCTCCCCTTTCATGCAATCCATCCCTTATTTACCTTATCTTCGCATATCGATTCATTCAGTTATGACAGCCTTGTTGCTGTAGACAGCGTCCTATAAATTATCTGTCCTACTGATACGCTTTCAAGATGTATTTTATCAAATTTACAACGCTTTACTTTAGAATATTAGTTATGAAGCAATGTAATTCGAATTTGCGGCAATTATTTAAAGACTATGGCAACTAGCTCGAACTCTGACTCTTAGCTCGAAGAGCTTGAATCTTGGCTAAGCTAAAACTGCATAAGTTGATTGGCCACAGCCCACAGGTTAAGCTTGACGCTGTCGGTCTTTAGATGGGTGACCTTCTTGGTCATGACGAGTTCCTCCGTATTCAGCTGAAACTGGTTAGGCTGGCAACCGACCCCAACATAGTTGGGAAAAGGCTAAGACGATGAAGATATAGCAAGACTCTCCTTAGGAGAATATCCTTTTTATTAAAATATGTTTTCTTTTGTATAGCCAAGTAAATCGGGACGCGGTCGACGAGCGAGGTCCGACAGTGAAGAGGAGAGTGAAAAGTCAGAGAGCGAAAGTGAGAACGAGTCCGGAAGCGAAGGAGAGGAATCTGACGTAAGTGCATTTATGAATCCTTACAAATCTTTAGCTTAGCACTTTATAGCTGTGACCAGGCAATGTGGTAAGTAGTGTCAGTTAGTGTTGAATTTTTGTATTTTTTTCACAGAAAGCTTACAAATAACAAGCTTTTTTCTTAAATGTCAAGCTTAAATTTAACATTGTTTTTGAAAGTATCCACGACTGACGATGTAATTATGGTTATAATGTCAAGTTTTTGTTTTAATCCAGGAGCCAAAGTCGAAACGCGGCCGGCCAGCAGGTTCCGTAGCGAAGGGCCGTAAAGGCGCCGTGGCCAAGAACGCTAACGCTAAGGCCACGCCCGTCAAGCGGAAAGCACCAACGCCGCCCGGTATGTACATACACAACAAAACTTCATTTTACTTTAAAATGGTAGTAGTATGGTTTCATGTAAGTATGTTAGCATACATACCATGTGCATATGTGTTTTCGAAACAATCGCATATTTTTTTTATTTCCTATATACTTATTTGATTTTACTTTATTTTTTTATTATCAGTGTCTTAGGACTCGTCTGTCCAATTAAAGCCAAGTGTTTCTTCATTATTTTACTTTTGATTCGAATCCTGGCAGCGGTTTTGTTTCGTTTATTTTTTTTTAGTTTAACGTTTTGCTTTGTCGCGTTAACTATTCAGCTAAGAAGAAGGCCGTCGCAGGCAAGGGGGCGGGCCGGCCGGCTAAGAAGGGCGGCAAAAAGGCGTCGTCAGACGAAGAGTCCGGCGAGGGCAGCGAGGAGGACGAGGAGGAGGAGGCCAGCGACGAGGAGGACGACAGCGGGGACGAGTCCGACACGCCCGCCGACAAGAAGGCCAAGCGGCCGCCCACTGTGCGTACTACTAGCTTATAAACGTAGACTTTCAGGCAAACAGTAACTGAAACTGTTGTTTTTCAAGTCATGAGTCCCTCAAGTATGTGAGGAACAAAATCTATTTAACTGGATAAACTACTAGACAAAATATTTCTTTTTGATTCTTTCTTGCTGTACTGCAGATGTGTGATAAAAGCTCGATACCATAATCGCTGATACTATAATCTTACGAATATAGGACGACGAGATCAAGAAGTACGTGAAGCAAATCCTCGAAGGTGCGAACTTAGAGCAGATCACAATGAAGACGGTGTGCAAACAGGTGTACAGCCACTATCCGGACTTCGACCTCGCGCACAAGAAGGACTTCATCAAGGCCACAGTCAAGTCGGTGTGTATCTCACAACTTTAACCGCTATCTTATTATACCATTACAGCTCATCATACCAGCGGCAACGCCAAACATTTATAATCATTGCACATTGATCCAGACCAGAATATAACATAGAAGATTCGAAAACATACTTATGTCAGTCTTAGAATTAAACATCACGATTTTGTAGTACTGTAACTCATAATATACATGTATCAATAATTCTAAGGAAAAAAATTGTAAATGATTGCACAATCATTGCATAATATCATTTATAAATAGATATTAGTGTATTACCATTTTTGTGCGCTTTTAGAAATATTAGGAAGTTTCATCATCATGTACCTAGTAAGGCATTGTTTAGGTGAATATTTTGTTTGTAAAATTATAAGGGTGAAGGTATGAATGCTACCGGTCACCATATTGATGACTGATTTTAAATAGTAAGCATATTTTTAATCGGATTTCTATTTTAAGAGATAATTTCTTGTGTACAACCATTAAACATTATAAAATCTTGCCGCAACGCAAACAGTGAAACAAAACAAAACATGTTTGTTGTAAATGTTTAAGAATAATGTAAACTAGTCACCCATTTCATTGCATGATCATCCAACATGATGTTATTAGTTCCTTGGCACCCAAAGCATGATAATCATTATTTTTAATTTATTTTCTTATTATTTTTCTTTGTTGCAGTGTATTTAAGATGATAGGAGTTAAGAGCGGAGTGTAGATGTCTACATAGTATACCTATAGATTATAAAAGGACATAGCTATATATTATTACAATAATAATATATTATGAATAAAATATTATGAAATGAAGTGGAACGGATAAACACCCGCTTTACTTTACAAGGTAGATGTTTTGCTTGTTTTGATTTTGCATGCATGACTTTTTAATTTCCAATTATAAATGATTCAACATGTTTTTGATTGCTAATGTTTTAAACAAGAAAATAGCAGTTTCTAGTATTGATTACTAGTACATTACAGCGATCTATTCAACTATCTTAAAAATATTTAATATCATTACAGCTGGATAATTGAAAGACATGTTGTATCTTTTAAATGCTTTAATTCCCTGCCTGCTTTTCATGGGTCAAATTATGTTTTAGCTTGCGATTTTTTACCATATTCCCATTTTCTTTTGATTATAAACCCCAATACAACGCCTCATTCATTTGAGGTGTTCAATTATTTTTATTTAATTTCGTTTTACCCGATTTGGTGAGACTGGTGGCTACTTTTAAAGTTTTGAAAAAGGATGTAATATTAACGAAACAGATATACCATGTTTCACGAATATGTAACCCATTGCTACAACATGAATTTGTCAAGCCACTCTGTTTTTTACTGCATTTGTATTATATTGTTATGACATTCGTTTGAGTGTGATTAAGGATGTAAAATTTATATGTTAATGCATTCGAGGCGCGCATGAACGCTAAAACAAGTAGTCTGTATTTTACATGGAACTGAAGGAAAAGCATGATATTGAAACAACGGTCATGTGTTTGTTTACGCCTTCATGCGTACCCTCGTATTATAGTTTGGGTTTTATACCAGGTGCACATCTTCACCGCTCAAGCTTTCTAGGTTATCATCTAACCTTGGTAAGTATGCAATATAATTATACCATGAATTGTTTCTTACAGCTCATATCATCGTGAGCAGGTGACTATTCGGCCGCAAACACATTCATAGTCGAGTAAGCACCACTTAAAAATACTTAGACTAATGCCCCTAGCATCGTCCGGCTGTACACCGCACCGCGCAGATCTTTACACCGTTTTGTTACTCCTAGTAGGTACATTTGTTTGTTTCGCCGGCGACGCTCTGTGGGCCTGTGTAATTTTATGTTGTAGGAATAATTCCCATAGAAGTAAGGATAACCCAAGTAAAACAGCTCTAGGATTTGTAAGATCGTTTTATTTTAACTGTGCCTGTATTAGTAATACGATCACGTTTGTTGATTATGTTATGAGGAATGCGGCTCGGTGTTAGCTGGTAACTGATGTATTTCCATTATTCTCTAGAATTACTCTACGTTATAAGTTATAGTTTGATAATAAAATGCTTATTTTTTTCACATAATCAGTTACATAAGCGAATGTTTTTGTATTGGTAGGTACATAAAGCTGCAGCGCGATAATTAGCGTTTGAGTTTATATATTTTAATATGTTTTTTCTAAATGTGGTTTATGTTAATTTTTAATTTGAACCGATTACGCTGACAGTTGGACAGCAGCTTTATGGATAGTTCGATTATAACACGAACGATTATACATGGTGATATTTTGAACGAAGTACATGAGGTAGGGTGGTCAGGGCCTGCAGATGAATTTGCGCCGCCAGTAAAATGGCTTGGCTTGGCATAATAAGGTTTATGATCGCATTTTGCAGCTACTTACTCAGACTTAAATTATCATTTATTGTGAGCTTACCACAAGCACCAACTTTCCACATAAGGTAATTTATTTCCTTTTCGTATAACCTGGCAGCATGATAATGTACTCTGTCCCCTACGCCTAATAATGTTCAAAATATCACCTGTATAAGAACATGTTTTTAAAGCTCTAGTTTTAAAAGTACATTTATGTAAGTTTATTCCTAACGCTCGAGCCGTATTCAATTATGCTAAAGTCATGATAATCCCTTTTTATATGCAATGATATGTACAAAGTTCAGGAACATTGGAACAATGATATACTTAATAAAATTCCAAATTAATACACTACTATATGTATAGTGATATCACACAATATAATAATCCGATTATTAAATTAAGGATTTAAGTATTAGTGTTGTAAAATCCAAAAATATTTTTTTATTGGGACCGGGGAAGACATTGCCTTTGTCATTTTTAACTTGAGTTAAAATAACGTATTGGTACACTATTGCAAAATAATTAGGTATTAAAAAGCCGGTTATGTATAAGATACTTTCATAATGTTTCCTAATTTATAAAATCGTTAATTTGTTTTCATGGTGTTTCGGAAAACTGTTTTATTTTTTTAACGCGGAAGTAGTTTGTAAAAGTTTTCTCGCAGTTCAGCACTATCGCAAAATAAAACTATTCGATTTAGGGTCGGTTAAGCGTACTTTAAGAAGTGTAAATAATACACAGGACTTGCGATTTTGGGGGGATGTTGCGTGTTAATATTTGTAGACGTGAAATGTGTTACATATATGGTTGTAATAGTCACTTGTAAACTATAATTCTCATATAATAATTACAGAAGCAAGTGACTGATATAGCTTGATGTTTGTGTGTATATCACACGCATGTCCCGCGTTGTAAATTAGTTTGTTTCCAATAAGTTAGCGTATTGTTCAGTACATAATGTGTTCACGCGGCGAAGTCTAGCTCATTGGCAGAATATCACGATCCACACACCGCTATAGTGGTCCCAACCCGTTAGGATTCCTTTAGTGCAATAATGTAACGCGTAACAAGTATATTAAAATCAATGTCGTTCTTCAAATCATATCAATGTTTTTGTGGTCAATCCGAGCTTAGCTTACATAGACAAGCATTCTCTCAAAATAGTGTATAAGATGGTTTCTTGAAGGATCAACCGCTTCTTATAATTTTAGGTGCTTATACAGCATTTGATATTTGTTTTAAATGTAACTTGTGGCCGATGTCGCTAAGTCCGTGGGTGAGCTATGGTAGGTGTGGGTTCGGGCGAGCAGCGACGCGGCGCAATGCGTTCACTCATAGAGGTGACCTGTTTTTTGTCTATATTCGCTAATCTCTATACGTGAATCGCATTGGTAAGAGCAGCCCCAGACTTTACCATCAGGTAATCCTGGGGTTGTCGTAATGTCCTATGTTCTGTTTCCTTCAGTTGGAGGTCGTCTCCCCGCGCGCCCGAGCCTTTTATTTCTAAGATAGTTGTAATCAACATTAAATGTGTATTTGTGAATTTTTAACCTTATTTCGGTTGATGTTTCTTTTTAAATGTGTAAATGGCTGAGATCTGTAGCGAAGTAGTGACATGGAGTGATAGCGAGTGACTGGTTCCCCCTTTTACAATTGGATAATAGATAATAAAGTAAATAAAAGTTTGAAATGTATGTTTTATTTCCACCTGTTTTCTCACAGTCTATTATTTAAATATACACTATCATACAATAATACAAAGGTATGTTACATTTTAATTTAAACTTAACATACGTTGTTTACATTTAGGTAGGTACATAGAATTTATCCTAATCAACTAACATCGAGATCCAATTTCGGACGGATATTATTACAAAGTTAGTATGTACAATATTTGACTAATTGTAATATACAAAATATTAATTTGTTAGTAAACTATGTACTATAAGTTTCATTCATATCCAGTTTCAAATTATTGAGTAGGTTCTTAGTGAACAAGACGCAAAGTGGGTTGTATATGTAATTTGAAACGCATCATGCTCCAGGCTGATAATAAACTTTTTTGATCTAAATAATATAATAGTTGACCATGGTGACGACAAAAAGTCTGCATTGAGAACAGCAATATAACCCAGTAATATTTATCTGATCATTTAACATATTGACATTACGATTCTTCTCAACCATATTATAAATATCATCATTATAAATAGTCAATTTATATCATCATAAAATTCATACACAAACAATTTGAATTTTTCATTCCATTATACCATATTGGCACAAAATAAACCTTGTACAACATTGAAGGCCCTACAAAATCAATGTCCGCTCAATTTTTTGTCACTGAGCTAGGTATGTGAGTTGTAGGATGGAAGAGGTAGACAAGACTTTCTACGACGTGGGTTGCCTCTCTACCCCCCCAACCGCAAGAGCACACTAAGATAAATATCGATAGACATAAAATGGATCAGTAGTATCATACTAAAGCTTGGTTTCTGGTTTGGCGGGTTGCTTGCGGAAGGCGTGCAGCCTCCGCGGGCGGCGGTCGGCGCAGGCGTACACGTCGTCGCGCGGCACCATGTCGGGGTGGCGGTAGTAGCTCTCGTAGGTCGGGCTCTGCAGCTGCGACGCCGCCGAGCAGTTCGAGCGGTGGTCGCTGTCGTTGTCGTCCCCGCTGTCTACATCGCCTGTGGTTGTTAAAAGGAAATAAAAAAAAATGAGTATTGCTTCATTCTTGCCAGAAAGTTTTGATATGAGCATCAAATTAAAGTATTGAGTCTTAGATAACTCGAATGTCCGACGAATCGTTATAGCAACATGGAATATATTCGGTTCTCAATGGCGATTTTAAAATAAATGCAGACAACATCACATACATTGTTCTGAACCCAAAGTAAATTGCTAAAGCACTTGTGTTATAGAATTCAGATACAACTAAGGTACCACAAAACACCCAGACCCGAGACAATGTAGAAATGTGAATTTTTACATTGACCCGACCACGAAGGTCGTTAAATTTTACAAGCATTAGAATCAGATCGAAGTGTATTATATGATGTTCCTTTTTCAAGGGTCCACAAATGTGTGCTAAAGTAATTTGAAACAATACAATTAGCATACCATCACTGCTGTTATTGCTAGGCACGTGAGCATCTCGCAGTCGCGGCCTCCGGCGCCAGTATCGGAACTCGCGCGGAAGCGTGTATGACCGCGGCAGAGATATCTGCGTAAGACATCGTGAAAGTATCAATAAATAATTAAAAGGCGATCTGATGTAAGCCTTCCAACCAATCTTGGTACATTTTACTGTTTAAGTAGGTACCTGGCTATCAATATCGCTCGGTGGTCGCGGTGTTTCTCGAGCGGGTCCGTCAGGACTGGACTCCTCGCCACTGCTACCGCCGCCGCCCTCCTCTTTCTTCCTGTTACTTGAAAACATATTTATCATTTATTTAACTCTTTCGTAGTTTTGATGATTTTAACCATGTAACGTAAAACAATAGTTGAGAAGATGAAAATATAAATTCAAAAGCCTATATCCATATGCTTGCAGATTTTCTATTTAAATATATTTTAGAATAAGTTTACAAAAAGCTGTAAGTTACTCACGCGTAAGGCGCCCCCCAGTGGCAGCAAACTTGTCTGTTACATCCCTCCAGGTAGTGCGGCGCCAGCAGGATCTCCGGCGTCCGGCAGCGCTGCATCTTCCTCATCTGCTCCATCTTCTTCCCGGCCAGTCCCGGGTACTGAAACCTCTCACAGTTCTGGTTGTACCCACACCCTACTTCATTGTAGTTATTCCTAATATTATCTATACTTTGAACGTTCAACGCCGTATGTAACGCAGTTACGTATTCGTCTTTATTCTCCCCGTATTTCGGGTATTGGTTACCCTCGCAATATCCAGAATAGTCCCCCATTGGTCTGTGGTCTTCAGAATATATAGAATTTTGAGGTATTCTCGGTTTGTCAAGGCCGGTAGTTTCGTAGTTATTACTGACATCCGGCATGTAGTTCCTTGGGCTATTATTTAGAACATTTCTAGTACTGGTACAGCCATTCGCTTCGTAATTCCTTGTTTCGTTCATAGCTAAGTAGTTAGGTGATCGGATCGGCGTTCGTGTGACGTCATTCCTCATGTTCGCTGGGTTTTCGTAGAAGGTTCGTGTGTTGTCGTATCTGTTCGGCAGTCTTCGCATTTTGAGTGGATCGTTGATGTCTGCGGGGGGATTTTCGTTGTTCTGGAAGTTTGTGTTGAACTCTGGTTTGATTTCTGTGTACGTTGGATAGATGTTGCAAATGGGGTAGTTTTGATAGGAGTGTGTCATCTCGATGCTAGGCCAGGCGGGCGGCTCGGCGTGTGTCTTGGCGCGCGGTATGGGTTGTCGCTGAAGACTGCTGTATATTTCCTCGGCAGCTACGGGCGTTGTTTTCGCCAGCTTGCCCTGTTTGATCTCCTCTTCTATGACGCGTAGTTCTGCGAGCTGCTTTTGTTTCTTCTCTTGAAGTTTCTGCTGGATGTTGACTCGGGAACCGACACTGGAGCCTTCGTTTTCTGAAGACCCGCCCTGTAAGATACAGAATTCGCGTCACAATTCAATAAAGGGGAATTTGATATTTTTTTAAATCAGAAATTCTAACGTCCTTTCTTTGAGGAAATTCTCACTTAGGTTTTTAAGATTTTTACGGTTCTGATACTAGGTTGTTGGTATGATATTAAAATTAAGATATGTATATATAATATTGTATTACATGATGATTATGAGCGGCTGGAAGTGGTCGTCGCCAGAAGGCGGCGGGCGGGGCGGCGGGCGCGGCCGGGGCGCCGGGCGGCGGGACGAATGATGTTGGCTTCTTCTTCTTACGAGCTGTCGCTGCACTGTTACAGGAAAGTGTATTCTATAGTACTGAAGTTAAGGCTTAGAGTTGTTTTAAGGTTTTTCAACAAAAAAACTAAATAGGAAGTGCGTATGCTAAACATTTAGCAGTTTGCCATATGTTTATCTGGAGGCGCAACACCACCTTTTAAAGTAAGTTCATTTTTAATTTAATTTCTGCAACTGCAATAGTCCTTAAGAGGTTTCAAGTCTCCTCATAGAATAAACTGCTAAATGAAAATTATTCAAAAACAAAATCTTCTACACTAAAAAATAAATGGGGTTATATTCTAAAGTAATTAATAAAAATTTAAGTAATTATTATCTAAATTAATTTTCCTTCTTGGTCTTCATCTTTCAGCCTTAATCTAAATTAAGATACGTATAATCATTCCTCGCTTTACCTGTTACTAACTGGGTTGGTGAAGCGGCAGTTGAAGACGCCGGGTATAGTGGGGTTGTCCCCCTGTCCCGACTGCTTGCCGTCCTTGATCTGAGAGGACGTGTTGGTGCTGTTGGTGCCCTGCTGGTGCTCACCCAACATGTAGCCCAGGCGCCGCACGTGGAAATATCTGGGGTATGGGAGAAATGGGTTAGTCAGTTGAGGTAATGGGATAAAACATAAGGAGTTCGGGAGTAAGCTCTATCTGGCTGGGGCATACGCAAGCCAGATACAGGTCTGCCATAGCAGAAGGAGCTCGTGACTAAGCTACAAGTACACAAGTTCATTGATCACCGATTAAGCTGCGCTTGATGCGGTCGGTCCGTGGATGGGTGACAATCTATGTCATAACGAGTTCCTCCGTGTTTCGCATGGCACGTTAGTACAATGATTACAGGTTAAGTAATTGACACGACTCCGTGTTTTGGGAGACACTTTAAATTGTGGGTCACGGCTGTTATTAACACATCTTTGACAGGCCATACGGGACGCCCAAAGATTTTTTTTTCCTTTCCCCTACAAGTTCTATGAGAACTATTAGAGCGATTTCCCCGTAGAAGCATTACACATAGTTTTCACAAATACTTTTATTTATACATTTATCAACCGACTTAAAGACAGATGTTATACTATCAGACCTGTAATACAGTAGCATGAAGGCGAGTCCCGCGCAGAAGGCGGCGGCGGCGGCGGCGGCGAGCGGCGCGGGCGCGGCGGCGCGGCCTGACCACCACCACGCCGTCACCAGCAACCAGTTCTCCACGCACATCACGCAGTAGAACGTCACCTGACACACCCACAACTGTTACTACAGGCTTCGGGTAGAAGGGTAACCGGAAGGCGGAGGAACGGGTGTTGTGATGCAACTTAGGGGAGGCCTATGTCCAGGAGTGAACTTCGATAGGCTGAATTGATTTTGATTGATAAGGGTAACGAGCATATGTGTGTTCAGGTTTTATAGGACCTAAAAGCTTTTCGATGCTAAATGAAAAAAAAATCAACAATTCGGTTTACCAGTCAGAAGTTCCGAGGTAACAAAACGGTATTTAGAGTTTTACAAAACCTCAGTTTTGTCTACATTTTTATTTCAATAACATTACTGTACATAATATCAAAATTTCCAAGAATATTATATTTCCTATACATAGTAAACAACATTCTTACCATTTTCTGCCTATGATTGAGCTCTTGCAGGTTGACATAGGCGAAGACGTACACAAACGCGATGAGTGCAGACAGGTACGCCTTGCGCGGGCGACTGATGCGCTCGCCATGGAACACGTTCTTGGGAGATATCAGCCACAGGAACATTGAAAGCCAGTGGAGACCTGCATAAATTGTAATAATTGTTGTCATGTGATGTTAATCTTCATGAAATAGGTTCTGAATAACCATAACATATTTTATGAATACTATTTACTAATATACGTATTTTATAACACAACTGATAGGTGTTTTAACGAGTATGCTTAAAAAGGTTAAGACATTTCGATTCGCGAAATGACTACATGGTCTATAATTGAAGAATTCTTGCATGTAGTCATTTCGCGAATCAGTAATTCTTAAACTAAACCCGTAAAAAATTGTGAATTTATCTTTGTGAATACTGCGTAGAGATATATTTTGTATGATATAGATCTCTCTCTTCTCATTTTATTTACTAGCGGTATCTAGCGTTATCTGGATTAAAGGCAGGGGAAAGAATATTCCAAAATTGTCTCACCTATAACTAAGAAGACCCAATACTCGTAGACTAGAGCGTACACAGTGAGAGCGCATATCCGCGCCGATATGGTTCCCAAGCGCCATAAGAACTGGAAGCAAACAAATTATGACACAACTCTTTAAAGTAACATTTCTTCGCATGTAATACTGAGACTTTTCCAGCCCTACCCCAGGGCTGGAAAAGTCTCTTAGTATATAGTATATAAGTGTCTCAGTAAATAACATTTCGCGTTAATATAAAATGCTTAAATATATGAAAATGATTTCGTTACGTGAAGTCAAGTGACTTAGATCTGTTATTTTCATACTTTCGAGCGTATCTATCGACAGTTATGATTCTCTAAATTTAAAACAGCACAAATTATAATTGCAACCAAATCGATTAAATTATTCATGGGCTTTAGCTAATTATGGCATAACTGTTATTGATACCTGGAATATAACGCCGAGCCAGGTAAGCACGAGTCGGTGAACGTTCTGCAGACGCACGTTCTTGCTGAAGCTGGCCAGCGCCCAGCACACGGAGAACAGCGACAGGGACGCTGATATCACGTTCAACTCCGCGAACGCTTTGTTTGCTGAAATGTTATCATACACATACAGACCTCTTATACTCAATACTCAATAATTTATTGCGTTCCATAATGTACATGAAGGTCTTAAAATATAATAATAAAGAACCATTATGGACCCTGTCGGGCACAGCAATATTTAAGGAGAGAGGAAGCAGTAATCTATACTAATATGAGAGTGAGTGTTGTATAAAGCTGAAGAGTTTGTTTGTTTTTTTGAACGCGCTAATCTCTCCAAATTGAAAAAAACATTTTGTGTTGAATAGACCATTCATCGAGGAAGGCTTAGGCTATAAACCATCACGCTGCGACTAAAAGGAGCGAAGATACAATGGAAAATGTGAACAAAAACAGGGCAGGCATAAATCATAACTTATACTTCTACCCACGGGGACAGTGTCGCGAGCAACAGCTAGTAGCCTTATATTTAATAGTAATAAAATCAAAAGTTTTTTACTCAAGTAGGCCGTTTAACAGGCACTTTCAAAACGTTACAGTGATGGCTCTATTCGCGCTCTAATTTGACTGCACCGATTGTCGAACAGTATAGATCACCACGTCGAACCCACTGTGCACCAGGGGTTTGGACCAAACGTAGGACAGGCATTTATGTGATTTGCTACCAGAAAAGCTTGTTCCGAGTCTGGGTATTTTTGTGGATGTGACTTTAATGTTTGTAAAAGTTCTTGCGAAACAAGGACAAAATGTCTTATTGCTGGAGTTTTTTTTTTTAACAGTGTTAGAGATGGTGGGGTTTTAAGAAGCGTGTTTTTGTGGGAAGATGAGCGGACTCCCCAACCTAATAAGGGATCTACATAAACATTTAATTCAATGCACAAATAACACTTACATTTCGATCACAAAATAGCCTTTTCCCACACGGATTCCGAATGCCCTGATTTTTTTTAACTAGTAGAGGTATACTGGTTACTGGTGATGGGCACCCTTTACCGCACGTAGGCTCCAAGTTGGCCCATTGTGCGTCGGGTGGCTTTCGGAGACTATCAGTCCAGCCATAGTAGAGGTATAATATAAATTAACTTTTGTATTACCTGAGGGTTCATCGATACTCGGTTCGGGCGTGACTCCGAGCTCGTTGGCTGGCTCCCGGTTTGTGTCCTTGAAGAGAATGTGCAGCTGCAGGAGTAACATCGGTGCCGCCTCGCAGAACGCGTGGACTAGTCGAAGCATGCCTAGCACAAAAAATGATGATGTAAATGTCGTAGACTCGCATGATTCTCGGTATAGACTTTTAGATATGGAGGTTGTTGTAGGTCTCCTTATCTTAGGGATACAAGGAGGCCTGATAATGCCCTCCATCAGCCACCATAGGATGGCCTTTTCCGGCATTCGCGGGAATGTCTGACAACCAAAGTTCAAAAACGGCGCGCGGTGCTTCTGCGTGGCTCTCAATTGGCGACACAAAAGGATATCTCATTTTAATGTTGCCACCTAGTGCTTGCATGCTTAGCATAACGGTAGTTTTCATCGCGTTCTCGTGGTCTCAAATCCAAGTGGATTGCTGGTCCTTCTTTACACTCGGGTGAATGAACTCTGAATGCAATATCACAAAACTATTACTTACATAAGTCCCGCACTTGGTGCTTGACCCGTCGCAGCTCAACAGGTACGAGCAGACGAGCATACCGCCACAGCACTCCTAGCTGGAGGCAATGCAGCAGGATCGGCAGCCATGGCGGACGGCCCTTACGACCCTCACCAGCCCACCAAACGTGTAGGTACCAACGGAGGGATAGCACCTGATGGGGGACGAAAACAGTAAGGCTCGTTAAAGATAAGGATGTTTTAACAGAAATTGCGGACCTCGTAATTATGTGACGCTAGTAAAAGTAGGGATATATGTGCAAAGAAAAAAATCGTACAAAAAAAAGAAATGTAATTAAATGATTTGAATACATAAACAGAATATTGGCAGGGTAGTTCTGTTTTGAGCCAAGGTCTAATTAATTCAAAAGTTTTGGTATTTTTATAAATGGCAACTTCGGTTTATTATACAGTCACAAAGCTTGTATTTTTTGCAAAGATTTTTAAGCAATAGGTACGTACCTGTGATATGAGTAGCGAAGTTATAACAATAGATATAGCAGCGGCGAAGGTCCCTTTATATCCCCGCTCTAGCAGCGCGTACCCCATCACGACGTCGAATACAACGTCGCAGAAGTAGCCCGCCAGAGATATGACGTTGAATAGCACGTCGCACAGCGGCAGGAACTCCGCCATTTCCAAACATTTCTTTTAACTACTATCTGTTTGTGAATTACCTCTTATTTCTTGATTTGTCGTCATTTGCTGTAAAGTTTAAAAAAATATTTAAGTTTATTTAAAGTTTTGCGTGGAACGAAACGTAACGAATGAAGTTTCCTTGTGCTTTTCTGCTTGGTGCCTTCGTTTTTATTTCTTATTTAATTTTATATGTACCAATTATATCAAACACAAAACCTTAATAAAATGGGTGCTTATTTATTATAGGAAATAAATCAAAAGGAATGTAATAAATGACTAACTTTTAGTTAGGAAAAAGCGCGCGGTAAAGCTACGTTCAAGTACGACATTAAAAGTGAAACGGAACGAACGCCAATACGACATTGTTTGTTGACGTTTTGACGAACATGGTTATATTTTGTACTTTCTAGTATTTTCTTCGCATTTCTTGAGCACTATGTCGAACTATACAGATCTTGTGAATAAATTTGGCAAAGAGACGTCGCGGGCCGCGTGTAAAAAGTGCGGTTATGCAGGGCATCTTACGTTTCAATGTAGAAACTTCATCAAGGTACGTGCTTATTAAACTTTGAACAAGTTTACTTGACTATAAGAAGATCTAGGTATATCCGTTTATACAAATTGTCTTGTGTTACCGTAAATTGTGAAGTTAAAAATGCTGAAACTCCTTCATTAAACGCACTAGTACTTGCATGACATTTTAAGTATGTAAACAATAATACGATGGTTATTCATGAGTATTTATCTACCCTATACTAGTTTCGAACCGTAACGGAAAAATTAAGTCATGACCTGACGGGATGGTGGTTTCCATTGTAGCATTTTGTCAATAGTTACTTAATCATGTTAGTATGTACTATGTATAAGCGCTCAATTAAAGTCTCAGACTGTGTATTCTTTATAAAATTGTTTTTTCCATAGCTACAGAAGAAATAAATATTACTAGTTTAAGTTACAAGTTCTAATTACATTGATATATTTTCTAGGTAGATCCAAACAAGGAGATAGTGTTAGATGTGAGCAGTACAAGTAGCGAGAGCGAGGAAGAGTATGCCACGCCCCTGCAGAGGCTGAGGGAGGCGGAGCTGCGGCAGAAGCTGCAGGAGAAACTCCGGGAGGCTAAGGAGAAGAAGAGCAAGAAGAAGAAGAGGTCTAGGTATGAGACAGTTATGACTTTTGTATGCATAATTATGTGTATATGTGGAGACTACTACTGAGACTTTGAGTTTGGCCCTATGGCACTATATGGCAGGTTTTGTGATTTGTTTTTAAATTCCAGTAAACTGTGTATTAGTCAAAATTTATGATCATTTAGCACTGTTAATCCCTACTAATATTATAAATGTGAAAGTAACTCTGTCTGTCTGTTACGCTTCCACGTCTAAACTACTGAACTGATTTTAATGAAATTTAGTACAGAGATAAAGTTGACCTTGAGAAAGAACATAGGATAGTTTTTATCCTGGACTTTTGAAGAGTTCTCTTGGAAACGCGATATAACCGACCTCGACATGGGCGAAAAGCTAGTAGGGCATAAAAACACAAAATTGTAATAAGCATCAAGTATTTTCAGAATCTAGTCAATCTTAAAGTTGTCTGTAAAATATCACTTTTAGCAATCCAGTGTTTATGTAGTGTGCGATATAGAATATTCTATCTATCTAAATTATAATAAATAATCAATCACTTTGTCAACAGGTCATCTAGCACATCATCAGACAGCAGTTCATCATCATCAAGCAGCGAGTCAGACAGAGAAAGAAGAAAACGGAAAAAGAAATCCAAAAAGTCCAAATCAAAAAGGTCCAAGTCTCACAGCGAGAGAAAGAAGAGCAGGAAATAACATTTTTGGAGTAATTTTAAGTTTTTATTATTAATTATAGGTAATTCAAGCAATAAGTAATGTAACATGCCTTGAACAGAAATCTAAATAAATATTTAAATATTTTGTTAATACCTATTTAATTAAGCAAACATATCCGCCATGGCGCCATCTAGTGCTTATGAATAAAATCAATGTGTTCTGTAGTAGAAAAATAAACGTAATTGTTATGCCATAACTCTATTTGACTTGTTATTAATGCATATTATTATGTTATTAAAGTGAGTACTTTTGTTTATTGTTACAATATTGTGTAATAGAAAGCTGTTTAACATAATCTCGTTTTCAACCAGTTTCATAGATTTAGAGTATATGAAAAATAAAGTCCTATATTATAAAGGTAATTGCTAATTAAGTTCATCTGGAACATGTTTTATGCCATAAGATGATTCACACAGACAATATTTTAAGTAGGATAAATTGGTGTCCCATCATATCAATTGATCTTTCAGAAACTTGACTTATATTATTTAAGTATTTAATTTGTAATTTCTTGTTAAGGCTGATAAATCAATTGTTATGCAATAATGTGTGTGTTTGTATGTTAGATATAAATTTTGAGAATTCTGTTTCTGAAAAAACCATGAAATTGTGCAAGTTTAATTAAATATTTTGTAATTGTAATAAAGTATTTTTCTTCCTATTTCTAATGAAGCACTAGCAAAACTAAAAAATAAAACACAACTAGTCAAAACTAATCTGGTTGTGTGGTTCCAAAGTGTCATTCCTACAGATAAACTCAACAAGGTTTCAAATAAAATATGATTCACAAACCATTTACTTTAACTGATTTTATACCGGCGCCTTCTAAATCCTCCTCCATTGCGACATATTCTATTATGGTTTATTCACATAAAATTTATTGCCCATATTCAATAATAGATACAATTTGAAGCAAAACATTTTTTTATCGAAATAACATATGCTGGCTTTCACTCTATACACTTTTCAAAAATGGAGCTTGGTTTTTTCCAAGTATACAAGGATAGTATTTTGAGATTATTAACAAATATTTAAATCTCAATTTAATATACCCTCACTACATGCATGTCCATGGAAAGCTTCACAGTGATAAAGGTCCTTACATTTGGCAGTGAATTACAATAATTATTGCTGTAATTATGATATAATTTGGGCCCTTCCTTAGTTATTTTTTGGTCACTCAAAAATTCCTGAACTTCCAAACTTAAAAGAGAGTTTTTAGTTTAACACATGTACTTACAATATTTGTTTGTATTTCTTCATGTTTACGCGTTTCGGTAATTCTAGCTAAACTTTATCAAGTTGTTAAACTTATCACTTTTTCAAAAGTTACTTGTTTATTTCAAATGTCAGAAATATCAATTAAATCTATTTTTAATTATTTTTGTAAAGTAATACTTGCATTTCAATGTTTAACTAGTTATAATAAATGAATGCAGACATATCGAGTCATTAGTTTACTTTTTGATGCGCGAGAAAGTGGGCTAATATGACTTTCGCCTTGTGTTTTATTAAACGAAACAAACTATTAGTGCATTAACCATGACTTTTTGCATCTTAAAACTAATGTGAGATACTATATTATGCCTATTTTCATAGTAAATAACACAACATACCTTATCCTAAAGAGTTTTTCAATGTTTTAAACTAGTAACCAGGATGTAATTTTAAACCATTTAAAACACACATGTGCATCTCTCACTCATTGTATTATAAATGTTTTTATTTAAAAGGATATTCCCACAGTTATCACTATTCACATCACATAAAAAGCTTAGAATATTTTGGTTAAGTTATTCTAAGTTTCAATCAAGTTCACGTCAAAAGTTCATTAATACTAGCGACATCTAGCGTATGGCACGCGGAGCAGGGCAAAGCTCGATCGATCGCAGTGGGTGCGTTCATTGGCGATGAATGCGAGGAATGCATCCAGTTTACCAGCGCTGCATTCTTTTATCCTTACACATACGTCGTGGTGTCGTTTATAAGTTGCACGTAGTTTTTACTCGTTAGGAAATGTCTTACAACTAGATCTTGATCTGTGAGTTGTCGTAGTCGTGGTCGGCGATCTGGTGGCGATTCCCTGCGAATATACCGTTATTTTAAAATTATAGTTGTAATTTATATTCATGAATGTACCGTGCGAATATTCACATACATAAAACAATACGATGAGCAGCCACCGAGTAGCCTCAAGAAGGCCGGCAATGCAAATGACATAGTTGCCTCGTCCATTGCTAGAATCTTAATGAGCTCGATGGGATCTATTCGCATAGAGTTCATATCGCATATTTTTTCCTGAAATAAAAAAGGTATTTGAATAACCAAAAACCCTTGTATTACATAAAATACATATAGCTTATCTGGTTAGAATCGGAAAAAAATATTCAAATCTATTCCTACATTTACATTCCGAAGTTATACCATCTGTTCTAAAGATGTTTGTATGATGATGTAACAAGTACTTTAAGTAGTTAAGGTCTAAATCTTGTTTAAATAGACATCATAAATACCTGTGTTAAGGCGACCACTTCCATTTTCTGTTTTTCTAAGGACGCGACCAAATCCTTGGTGATGGCGACACATTTTTTACTCACTTGCTTAACACATTCCCTGTATGAAATTTTTGCCTTACCAGAATTGCACCTCTTTTCGAATTCCATTGTCGCTCTAGTTGCCTATAAAATAAGAACATTTTAGTAATTGTACATTCGTTTCAGTATATCAAAGGACAGTTAATTTCTACACAGTGAGATATTCTATACCTACTCAGGACCTTAGTACATTTTTGAAACACTCAAACGCTTGTGGTGAAGTTTAATACCCTTATAGGTATATGTGGAAGTTAGAACGTACACTATACTACACTTAGTGGCATCTCCCTTTATAATATCAAACAGTTCATAACGAATGCGTACTAGAAAAATAAAGTTTGCTTCTTACCTCTTTAATATCCTTAAGCAGGAACAAAGTTTTCTCATGATAACTGTTAAAGAATTTCATCAAGATTCTCTTGGTGTACTGCACCAGATCTCGCTGTGTCGGGACCTCATATGTTCCGATGTTCATCGGACTCTCTGTCTCAGGACATTTCTTGTTAACACGTTTCTTTACTTTTGCTTTTGTTTTCGGACGATATTTTGGACGAGGTGTTGGTTTCGTCTGAAATGATATTAGAGAAGTTAGAACTCTTTTAAAAGCACGGTTACAGTAATTGGGAACGTTTTAATCCTTTCCAACATCATGTCTTTTTCAATACCTTTAACGGCTTTAACTCTTGAAAATAAATGTAGCAATCCTTATAAAGTCGCTTGTACGAGATACGAGTTGAGACCTTAGATATTCGACATCCAACTACTTCCTCTTAAAATACCATTATTGTAGTTGAGGAAGATAGAAGCTAATCTACGCCATGCATGTATTGAGCTCAACGATTCAAGGTTCGACGACAGTACCGGGTCCCAACTACATGCACGGGGGTGTTTATGGGACCCCCGACAGGGGACCACATTTCGTGCAGTGGATTTGGTCCCAGTACCAGGTGGAGAGGCCGAGGCACTTACACGTGTCCTCCATAATGCGAAGGAAGCCGTCGGCATCTATTAACGGTGCTCCGTGGTCGGTGCGTGTTGAATTGCTATGCATAGCGGCGAGTCGACTAAATGCGGGAGACGTTGTACGGAGGTTCGGGATTAGTCAAGAAGAATCTGATACTACCCGTTTTCTGCCCCGAAGAGGTGGGTGTGCATGAATATTCCCCAACCTAACCAAAAAAGACCCATAACAAATCTGACGATACCTTTCAACAAAGTTACCTACCGAATTGGTACTATTGGTGTTGCTAGTAGTTACATTCAAGTGAGGAAAACTCGAGTTTGTGAGAAACTTCACAAGGAAGAGATTATGTCGATTCGTTGACACTGCGGTAGTCGGGTGCGAGTGTTTGGCTATATCGAATCCTCGGAATATCTCGTAGTTGACGTAGCAAATACTAAAGGTTATGTTCAGTGATAACAGCAAGAGATCTGTAAAAAAAATAGCTTATAAGTTATCTTTTTATGAATGACGAAGAGATCTGCGTTGGTCTAGAGGCAGGTCGAGGAGACTGGACCTGGTATAACATCGATATTTCTTTAAAGGATTACAGTGAATTTACTCCAAACATTCAAAAATATAATGGCAAAAATGGATGTTTTGTGAAAGATTATAAGCAAACTATAGATTAGATTAGATTAGAATATTCTTTATTGTACACCATGGAATTACAACTATAGATGTTTATTAAGTTTATTTATTTATTTATTTATTTATATAGGTTTACCAACAGCTTCTGTGTACAGTAATGCTTATGTATTTTGATAATTATGTCTAAGACTTACACAGTCGCCAATTACTGGTTAACCAGCAGTCACAAAAGAAGTGATAAGTGCTAAGAATAATCTAAAACTAAAACTAAATTAACTAGGTTACATGAGCTTGAAGTTAAAAGTACAATAGAGCAATAAACTTAAAACATACTTATAAAACAAAAACAGTATTGTCTCTTTGCAACAGGAGAACAGGAAAACTAGTAATAATAACCTACTGAGATCAGAGTTGAACTTAAAAATAGATAACTTAATAAAATACAATATAATATAAATCTATGTACTACTAAACACAAATAACATTTTGCTGTGACTCTTGGGACTCCAATAATCGGGCCTTAAAGATGTTATAGGAAACTTGGTAAATATCAAGATCGGGTAGGGATTTAATTAATGCATTCATCTCTCTGCTAAGCCTGACCAGTGGCGAGTTTCCTCCTATGTTGGTTCTAGTTATTGGAGTATGGAATAGGTTGGTAATGGGATGTCTAGGAATATTGTATGGTACTTTTAGTCCAACATTTTCTATGAGTTTAATACAATCTAATTTATTGTTCAACAATTTGTAGAAGAACATGAGGTCGTGCATCAGTCGACGGTCGCGTAGAGAGACCATTTCATAACACTGAAGACGTTGTTCATAAGGACAACGAGGTGATATTTTGCCAGATGTCTTAAGTTGATAAATAAAGCGGCAGTCATATTTAAATCCTAGCTTTGTTATCCCAAAAATTGTCTCATATTATAGGAAAACATTGAAAAGTCTAATGTAACAAAATACAGCCATTTTTTGATTAAAGGAAACAACCATAATATAAAAACCATTACCCACACAAATATTTTTGTTCAGACATTGCGAAATAATTAAAAACACAACAGTATTAATTAAATTAGAAACACTTTCTTGACTTAACGGGTCACATGCTACTGCTAAATTTAGTTTAATGTTTGCTGAGCACTGCTTTCAAAACTGTAGTTTTATCGATAATGTTTACAGTAACGTTTAAGGTTTCATAACAAGAATCCATGTTTTTTCCTCCATATCCACCCATTCACTATATTGCGCTATGGTTTGTAATAGTAATTCAATGGTTATGGCAAAGCCAAAAAAAGAAATGATTAAGTATGAGTCGCACTTGCTACATTGCAAGTTCCGTATAAAGGGGCTTAAGCGAAACGAAAGACACGAAAACCGTGTTGTTTCCAAGTTTCGTTGGACGGTAGTTGGCAGTCTGCGAAAAAACCTCACAAGTCCTTTTTTCTCTATCCCACTGTGCCCCACTGCTGGTCAAAGGTCTCTCCCAAAACCTTCCACGATTCTTTGTTCTGGACCACATGCAACCAGCCCACGCCGTAAGCGTTAGTAAGTACTTACCAAGATACAATATACTTACCGGCTGGGCACACTCCCGGCCAGCAGCGTTGTAAATGTATTAGTAACTAGTTTTTCGCCCGCGGCTTTGCCCGCGTCGAGGTCGGTTATATCACGTTTCCAAGAGAACTCTTCAAAAGTCCGGGATAAAAAGTATCCTATTTTCTTTTCAAGGTCAATTCTATCTCTGTACCAAATTTCATTAAAATCAGTTCAGTGGTTTAGACGTGAAAGCGTAACAGACAGCCTAGACAGAGTTACTTTCGCATTTATAATATTAGTAGGGATAATTGTATATAAGAGTGCCTAATAAAAGTACTTACCTAAGAATAAAATATTCTGTCGTTTTCGTATTTATTAAGATCTTGTTATTCACATGGTAGTATTAGAAATAGTTGGACGGTAGAAAGCCCCGCTGTGATCGTTTGGTCACGATTCTTTGAAAGTTTGTAATGCGCTTACAGTTCCCAGTTCAGTAGTGTTTTTGGTTTAAACACTATAACATAACACAGAAATAAGATTTGATACTAATATTGAAGGGGAATGAACGAAAAGTGAATATAACACAACATTATACTTAGAGAAACAATACATTTTTAAGAGAAAAATGTAACGATATTTCGTTCCTAATTCTTTATCCATAACGCCTGATCTTTTAGCCCCAGCAAGAAAGCATTCAACCCATTTTAATGTCTCTTGGGACATAAGCATGTCTGGGAATACACACGGACAGAAATACTAACTAATAGTAATAGAACGAAAGGATCTCGTGGCTAAGCTATAACCGCATAAGTGATTCGATCACAGGTTAAGGTATGCTTGACGCGGTTGGTCCGTAGATGGGTGACCATCTTTGTCATAACGAGTTCCTCCGTGTTTCGGAAGGCACGTTAAATTGTGTGTCCCGGCTGTTATTCCTACATCTTTGACAGTCGTTACAGGTAGTCAGAAGCTTGAAAAAGTCTGACGGCCAGTCTAACCAAGGGGTATCGTGTTGCCCAGGTAACTGGGTTAAGGAGGTTAGATAGGCAGTCGCTCCTTGTAAAACACTGGTACTTAGCTGAAACCGGTTGGACTGGTAGCCGACCCCAACATAGTTGGGAAAAGGGTAGGCCAATGATGAGTAATAGAACATTATGGCTTTACCACTTCACAATACAAGAATCAAAATGTAACGGAAAAAGTAGGAAATATAAATTACTAGCTGTTGCCCGTGGTTCCGCTCGCTACAAATCAAAAATGGTCCCACGGAAAAACTATATAATATCCTATATGTTAATCCTGGCTTTAAACTATCAATGTACCAAATTTCATCTAAATCTGTTCAGTGATTTTACCGAGAAAGAGAAACAAACATCCCAATACCTAAACTACAAACTTTCAAGTTTATAATATTAGTGAATAGGATGCATCTGTATCTACAACATAACCTCTTGGAACACATCTACACATGTGTCTTGTATATATGTAGTTGTAGAGCTTTTAAATGTCTTTCCACTAGTTTTTTGATCAGCGTCATGTGACGTGAATTGATGGATTGAGTTACATTAGCAGCGGGAGATGTTTGTCTAACACCGAGCAAACACACGAGAACATTCAAGCCATTGCATTTTGCTTGGGTTTGCGCTTTCATTTTGTGTTAGAAAGAAGATTAAACTCAATGACCCTGCTATCGATCGAGAAGAGAAAATCATATTTTTTTAAAACAAAAACGGTCAGCTGATTTCAAATAAAAACTACAGAGCCAACCGTGATAAAATTGTGGGAAACTATGGGTAATAATGACAGCTATTGCTAGTTAGGTAAAAAATAATCAACCAACGCTTCATCAAATCCGAATCCGTTTGTTCGATGGTAAGAAACAAGGAAAGGAAAGCAAAATATCAACGAATTGAATATCTTCCCATTTTTAAAGTCGGGTGATGAGTTTAACTGGGATCGAAAGTACGATCGATTTAACTCATCTTTGCGTCCAGCGTTATGTCTTGGAACCCTTATAAATACAATGATGTTGTGTAACAATATAATACAGATTGAAGTTCCAATAATACACGATCGCTATAATCTCACGCACACATAGCGACGTGCGCACATATGGGTTGAATAATCTGTAGAAGAATTGATTACTCTGGATTCAAAGGGGCTGATCGGGTTTAGATAATTTTAGGCTCCGCTTGCGGCTTTTGTTATAGTTAATATGTTGGGTGAATAGTCTTAAAGTCTATGTAGATTTTAATTGAATGCATATCACCTCTATTTTTATGAAAATAATCGTTTCCATGGTTACTAATGGGTATCAGTTGTTATGTCAATATTGTTTGTGACAGACGACAGACAATCGACGCCCAAAAGAAGTAAATATTACAAGTCGTAATTTTATTTATATAAGGTAACTTAATATTTTGTGACACATTAGTTTTAAGCTGTTTAAAAAGCAATATCATATGGTAACGGCCTTGTTAATGGGAGTAATGGTATTTAACTTTGCGTTGTAGTGGGACGATAACTAAATATGGTTTCATTACGGATTAAGCGATGTTAATTCCTTCTACTTTCCATTTTCTCTTCTATCAGTAAGCTGAAGCATTTAAATAGGTGTCCACTTCCCTCTGGGCCTGCAGCTGTGGAAGCAAACTGCAGAAGCTTTGCCAAGCAGTGACAGTGTTTTTTTTTTATATTTAGGTTGCTGTGTAAGTTGCTGTGAAAATGGATAAGCCTTTAACTCAGGACGACTTCGCAGCGATCGAGGATCAGTTGAAGGATTGCGTGGAACAGGACAGGAAGTATTGGAGAGTCAACGATGTGAAGTGTGACGCAATATATACAGCAAAGACTTATGAGGAGTTTGCGTAAGTACGAGATAGTGGTTTTTCTTAAGGATGATACTGTTAGAAGGCGTCCGGTCTTATTGAGATTGTGCGACTGGGGAGAGTGGGGCTATAAATATGTGAAAAAAATTGTAAAACCTCCCGATGGGTAATGGGGAATATGCATGATTTTTTTTTTATTTTTTATATGTTTCTACTAGTTATTACATTACCAAACATACAAATATCACGTCCAAAATATAAACTATTATGCAAAAAATTAAATATTAAAATCGCGATCAATTTAAACGCGGCCATTTTGGCGCGCTTGCTCGTGACGTCACCATTACACGAGTTCGATGTCAACAGCAAAGTGATTGGTTTACAAAATTACCAAAAAATAAATAAAGTGAGTGAATATCGACTTAATTACCATGGATACAATACAATAACAATTATTCCTCCAAAAAGAAACCATACAAATAGCTTGTTGACAGCAGACGTCTCGTGTAAAACTGACGTCACGTTTTGTTCCACCAATAGTGTTGCGTTTAGAAAATTTGCGCGGTAATTTCAAAACAGACACTTTTTGATGATTAAATTTCATTATTAAATTAAAATAAATTCTAAAAATAATTGTATAGTGTGTTTTCAGTAGCAATAAATATTACAAAAAAAAATATTTTGTCCATATTTAAGTCACGTGCATATTCCCCATTATCAGAACGAAGCGGGGGTTAATATTACCACTTCGAAAAACAATCTGAAGCTCCTTTGAAACGTTCGATTAAAGTCTTTATCTAGGTGTGAAAGTAGAAGACCGACCTACTTCCACTTCTTAAAGCAAGTCCATTGTAGTTGCGGAAGAGAGATGTCGTTCCCCGCCATGTTTTTCAGTCTCGCTTTATATCTGCAATTATCTTAACTGCGTCTTACGTTAAGAAATTGGCAGTAGGACCCCAGAAGTCTCCCTTTTCAACTTCAAGTCTACTTAAGAGAGGTGGTCTACTCTTGTCAAGTCTTCACGATGAAATGTATCAGCTAATAAGGTCTCGTGTTGTCAGGGATCGCGTGGCCGCTGCACACCTGCGCCCTCTAGAGCGCAGTGACTACCAGAAGAAGAAGAGCAGTGGGTGGAACCAGTATGCTCTGAGAGAAAAGAAGGAATATGATGAATAAACTCATGTAGAATTATGATGACGTTTCATTTTGATTTCTTCTTTGTTTAAACGATATGTAATGATTAACTCCGTGTGTCACGGGGTGTTTTGCAAATAATCAGGTTGTATGCGCAAAGAGACCCAGACTCAGGACAGGCATTTGTGGATCATAATGATTATCCTAGGGTTGGTGTGGTAATTTGTAGTACTCAACTACCTACTCACACAGTCAAAAAAAAATATTATTTTTTTATGTGGCACATAAGGAACAACCTAAATTGAGTCACTAAATAAGTTTCAATGCTTGCTAAAAACGCAGTTTCTACAACAGATAAATTAGGAAATCATATACAATTAAGAAAACGTTTATTTACTTTAAAAAAAGGGTTGAGTTGGCCAATTTTCTACATAACAAATACTAAGATACATAAATGATTACATTTCAAACTTGAAGCTAAACTAAATAACATAAAAATATATTATGTTTGAAATTGCTTTTTTGCATTGGAATCAAAGTTCTCAAAAACAGAGAAATCAAAGCTCTTCCTCAATATTAAGAAAACTAAAATGAATTACGCTGTATGCAAATAAACTGATTTAATTATCCAAGTATTATTAAAATTTAAGTAGAAAAAACAATCACGTTAAAAATATTCTGTCGTAGCGGATAGCGACTTTCAGTTTCACAGAGCGTAAACTTGGTCATTTTGAAATTTTCTTATTAAAGTTATTTAACAACTAATAATGTTGTCACACAATTTATTTAAAAATTGCGTGGTCAGGTTGTAATTTCAAGAGCGATTATCGTTTGTTGGTACAGTTGAGTTCGTCAATACCGGCAGAGATAATGAGCGTTGGAATGCTAAATATAGGTAAATTTTATGAATCAATTATTTAATATTAACGATTCAATATCAGGTGCTAACATGCGTATAAATAAGAAAATCGAACATATTAAGCGGTATCTAAATCTTGAGCACAACGAAACGATGTTTAAAGCGAGCACAATTTTACAAACTTTTCAATATTCAAACACTTTTGAAATTAGAGAGAGCCATGTTATAAACTCGACTGTACTTGTACAACATTTGCCACTAACATGCAAAATACATAAAAGTACAAGGTTATATAAATCACACAACGATTAGCTTTGACAAAAGATTTATGCATCACGTGATATTAACACAATAAAGACGTAGTTTCTGGCTGGTTTATGATGCCAATAAATAATGTATAACCACCAAGATTTAAGTATAAAGAATCGCATTTTTATTCAGTATAAACTTCATGAATAAACTTTACAAATAAAAATAGGAAATGATTATAGTAAAGGTGTTGGTACGGAAGTTTAAAAAGTAATTAGGATAAAATAATTAAAGAAATTAAGTAAAATAGTAACAATGATACAATCATAAAATCTAAATCTTAAAAATATGTATTAAATTGATTACAAATTATGTATGTACAAATAATATAAACATAAAATCTATCGTTAAAAAGTATTCGATTTAAAAGTTGAATTTTAGGGTGAGGTCACACCATCTTATCCGATAGGGCAATTACAAGTGAATTTCTTATATTTTCGTCAGAGTTTATATTTGACTAGCTGTTGCCCGCGACTTCGTCCACGTGGTTAGAAGATCTTGAACCGTTTTCGCAGCGCACGCAACGGTAACCCTCAAAGATGAATAATAGGAGCGAAGATACAATGGAAAATGTGAAAAAAACAGGGCAGGTATAAATCATAACTTATATCTTCTAACCACGGGGACGAAGTCGCGGGCAACAGCTAGTATTAGTATAGGTTAGAATGATTTTGATAATTTACAGTGCTTTGATACATTACGGCTCTACTGTAGCCTGAATCTTGATTGTGATATTGCGTCGAAAACCGCTCAAAAGCTATTTTGATCTCAGAGATGATATCCGGCAACGAATTAAGTGCTTTATCATAGTAAAAATAGTTAGTAACACAAAACTATTCTGAATGTAATTATGTATCAATAGCCAGCTTTTGATTTTCACTGTTTCGCTATCTTTTATTGAGGGTCAATCATGTCCTTGCCTTGCTAGAGGTTCAAGTTATTCCTCTACCATTTTTTATCAGAATCGTTTTAGTGGTTTAGCCTTGAAAGTGTAACATATAGACTGGCGGAGTTACTTTCACATTTATAGCTATTATAAGCGATGTTTGCAAATAGTTTAAATTATTAGTCTTTCTTATTCTTAGGGTTTGACATGGAGATGATGATTTCTATTTTCGTCTGCGGACTCTCCGTCATTGGGTGATAGAACCTTGTGTCATTCCGGTCCATGGGGACTAGGGGCGTGGTGTACCATCCGTACCTGCGAAGATAGAATAGAAAGAAAGTGATATCAAGTGCTAGTTACATGCCGCAGTGGTATTCAAAATATTTGTAATATATATTGCAAGTTTGAACCGGCTAGGTTCTTCAGTAATAATAGGAAAAATAGTTGGACCCGAACAATATTTATTAAAGCAGAGGGTCTGCCAGTTGTGTAAGCGTAACAGAGCACTAAACACAGTAGCGGTGTCTCTTTTTCACAACTGCAAAAATATAACTTTAAGAGTCGATTGTCGTGGAGCGGTGGAACTGTGCATGAACGACTACATGGTTAAGAACACCGGTTGGGGGCAAAATTTATTTTTAAGCTATTCCAGGCTTTCACCAATATTCAAGTCATAGACATGCAGATCATATACCTTCTATCCGAGCATTTAGTCACAGGATCCCTGTAATAACGCATGCTAGATGTACTTACTGTCAGAGTTTAAACCACCCGTAGATTTCAATCATGGCTTAATACATTTTTGGTTTTCCTCATGATGTATTTCTTTAGCATTGTTTTAAATAATAAGAAACTTACGACTGGTTCTCCGTAGCCGGTGAGGAGTATTTGCTGCGAGGGCCCTTGGCCCTGGTCTGTGCCACGTTGTGAGTGTAGTCATCCACCAACTCGGTCTGCTCTTGAGACTCTGCTGTCAACTGGTCGTGCGCCGCGTAGAACTTACCAGTTACCGGGATGGCTGGGAACAAACGATGCAAATACGTATTATATTAGTGCGAGGAAACTCGGTGTACGGAGTTATTTTTTGTGATTGTAGACGATCTCTAGGTATTATTATAATAATATTGTAAACAGAATGACAGCGTGTTACTGGGGAATTTGCTGCACCGTTTGTTTTTTTTACAGCAAAAGTACATAAGAAGCGGTGAAGGGTGGGCGAAACTAGGTGCTGTCCAATGTAATCTGACCTTCAAAATCTTCCACTTCGTAGCCTAATTTGAATAAAATAATGACTTTTGATTTGATTTCATTGAGTATTTACATTACCTTAAGTAACGTATTTGTCACAAACTCAAAAACTGAACCTCGTTCTAACATTACACAAAATTTTTGAATTGTATCTTAAAGTATGGAGGATGACTCACATCCAAAGTTAGGTCTGTAAATCTTGTAATTCTTGAAGTGTTTCACTTCCCGGTAAATGATTTCGTTGAGCATGTGAATGTCTATCGGCATCCTCGTGCCAAACGTGCACTTGCCTTCGACCATGGTGGCTGAAAAACAAAAAGAAAGATTATACAACTATCTTCTTTGTTGGATTCATCATCATCATCATCATCATCATCTACAGCCTTTGCCCTCCCACTGCTGGGCATAGGCATCCCCTTTCTCGTACCAATTTCTACAGTCCTGTGCAAGCCTCATGCAGACTCGACCCGAGACCTTATTTATATTTTCGATCATCTTGCCCCCGGACGACCGACGCTTCTTTTGCTGTGCCCTGGCCTCCTTTGGCTCTGGCCAAGTGAACTCTCTAATTAATTTCAGCCTCGTTATTCTGGGTTACTATATTTTAATCAAAATATGATTTTGGATTAGAGACTAGTTATCCAACATACCTGTGATTGGGTAGTTGGTAGAAAATATACCCAAGCTCAAGGAGTTTTAAAGGAAAAAGAAGGATAATGTTCAAGGTATAAAAGTATTCTGCTTACCTGACTTATGTAAGAGCGACAAAAAAATAAAATAATATAAAATAAACACCACTGTTTTTGTGCTTCCTAAAGTATTGATTGACAATGTCAATTTTGGTAATGTGACATCAGCTGATGTACTTACCGTAAAGGTTTTAGAATGAAGTTTGTTATATATAACACAGGTATAATCTTGATTACTAAATTATAGTGAGATTTTAACTAATAATATGTTGTTTTAACAACAAGAACATACAATCATTAAATAAAAAACTACTGAGAGAAACTTGAAGATTTTTTACTGAAGAATTTTTATGGGACCAAATGAAGAAATAACCGATAGAAATCACGGTTCATGAGACACAGCCTGGTGACAGAAGGACGTATGAACAGCGGAGCCTTAGCAATAGGGTTAAATTTTTACGCTTTAGATACGGAACACTAAAAGTAATCCGATACGATTGAAACGTCGTCTCGAACCGATAGCTTTTCATTTCGATTCGACACATTCAAATCAACCATAATTTAGTTAGATGAAGAAATAAATCCTCCTTGGTCTTAGGTTGTAATCAACAGGTAGGGATGTTAATTTTAATGGGGGGTTAACCGTGTTAGCTTGGGGTTCCCGGTTTAATCTGAGATAGAGGATAGATTGCCACCGCCGGCGCTACGAGACTGCTGAGTACAGATAGAAACAAACGCTGATGAACGCGATAAGGAACTAGTATGCAGTTTATAGTGACAAAAATGTAATATCGACGCTGAAATATTAATTTCTTTCTGTAACTGATGAACGTACTTACATATTTCTAAATAGTTACACAATATCATCGTCCTATCCTTTTCCTATGTCCCTCCCTTCGACTCAGTCTAACTGGATGCAGCTAAGTACCAGCATTTTATAAGGACCGACTGCCTATCTGACTTCCTCAACCCAGTTACCTGGGCAACACGATACCCCATGGTTAGACTGGTTGTCAGACTTTCTAGCTTCTGACTAGGTACTTGTAACGACGTAAAAGATGGATAAAAAAACTGCCGAGACCCACAAACGTGCCTTCTGTGACATGGAGGATCTCATTATGACAAAGATGGTCACCCATCCAGGGGCTGACCGAGTCACGCGTAGCTTAACCTGCGTTGTAATTTTTGCTGTTACAGGTTAGCCATTAGCATAGCTCCTTACAAAATATCGGTATACCTACTTGCAAAATAGAACCTGTTTTTAATCGACTTATTTTGCTGACTGTACTTTGCGACACCATGGTGAACACGTATTATTTGAGTAAAAAATACGTTGTTTAAACTAGAGATATGTACCAATCTTACGATTTTGGAATGTAATATTGTACATTTTGTTATTTTTGACCGCCTTCCAAAAAGAAAAGGTTTTCAATTCGATCTTTAATAAATTATTTATAATTCGTTATTTGTAAGTTTGGTCCTGGATCCTTGGTTCCTAGGCATTTTGGAGCGTCAATTGATACAATTAAACACCAGCTAGCTGTCTTGAAAAAACACATAGAGTTTTATATAAGCCTTATATTTTCTGTAATTCTTTGTCACATATATATCGTTTTGACAAAAAAAATAACTTCTTCATATAAAAGTCAAACTTAAAAAAAGGGTTAAGCTCGCCTATTGTACGTGCTTTTTATGTTATTTTATTATTATACGTATCACTGTACAATGAAGAAGTAAATTAAATTAAAAAGGATTTAAGACATTCCACAAAAAAGTCCATAATCCCTAAACCCGCTCTAATAATCCACCTTCTATAGATGAAATAATTTTCAAAAGAATACCAATAAGTAATGAAAAATTCTAATAAATGATTCGTCCTTCCGTTAAGCATCCATGAACTGAATTTAAAACCTTGATGGTCCCTCTATATCTCTCATTCTTCGGCGGGAACGCGTGAGGTGCCTTCGGGAGGTAGCACAGTCATGAGCGGAGCGGGCGCGGCAGCGGGTAAACCGATAAAAATAAATATAGTATTAAAACACATGGCTTTTTCTTCAGGCGGTTTTAATGAGTTAGTGAATGGAGTGGATGTTAGGAATATATTTCAAGTGACACTTTTGATTGCTCTTTTTAGTGGAAGTTTGTATAGATTTTTTTGATATACATACATTTGTGGTAGATTGAATACAAAGATTATATGAAGGGTAAACACTTCTCTAAGTAAAGATAACAAATACCTATAAAATGATACAACAAAAATGAAATATGTTTTAGTCAGCAGCATAATAAAACGTTTGAAGACGTTAAAACGGTTAGTATCTACTGTACTTCTATCGCAAATTCTTCACTTTGTCTTTGTTTTATTAAAACTATGCAACCTACCAATTTAAAAATCGATTACTTCTGTTTCAATAAAATTCCCTCGAAAGTCATATCCTTTGTAGTCTCTTTGATATTCATGAAAATACTCTTCTATTAATCTACACTATTTCTAGTCTTGAAATTCATCTCATTTATTCATTTTATACTTCATATATAAAATGTCTAACTAAACGCCTAAACATTGTCTACCTCAACGATTCCGCGCGTTATAAAAAGGTTCCCTAATAACACCTGCAAATCAACCCCCTAATCGCTACTCCCATGTCCCAGGTTCATTCTAACAAAAATTCCGATCGCTTATCGCATCGGCGCGATATTGCGCGCAGTGGAAAGCGACACCGTCTCAGCTATTTCATAAGACGTATAATTGGAATAGCCGCAAAATACCCGCGGCCGCTGTCGACCTCACTAAGGGGGCGTGCTGATTGGTCGGATGACTGACGCGTTTTAAGGATTAACTAGAATTATGTGATGTTAGAAATCAAATTCATTTAACACAATGGAAAAAGTATCTGTGATAGGATTCGAAGGCGACTAGTAACTCATTGCTCCATAAAAGACACGATACGATCTGTAAAGCTAATTCAGTCCTTGTTTTTCATTAATTTGAATAAGTACTCATTATTAGCTAAGTATAAAATAATCAATGTTATGTAATTAATGTTTGCGCGGATAGTCGAGCGGTTGAGGACGCCAAATGCCCGCGCGCGACGTGCAGTGAGTTCCATCCCCGCGTAGGACAGTATTTAAGTGATTCGCAAATGCTTGTCCTGAGTCTTTATAAACCCCCGCGACATAAGCATTGATTTAGAGCGGGAAGATAGTACCTAAAACAGATTTTGGACCCACAAGTAAAATACTTACCAAAAATAAATCTTAAAAAAAGCGCAAATTAAATGAAAGAATGTTCATCTAAAGTTTTAAGTATAATGAGCCGCCATTATCAGTGTAATGAACATTGACTGACAAACTGACGCCAATCAAGATCGAAGTAAATAAAAAATGGAAAGTATTTTCGGGTTTTAGAAAGAGATAGAAAGATCTTCTTTATTTATTATCTTTGATGATCGCGTCTTTCAGGAATAGTCTCAATATCTATTTCGATTGCAAATGCGAATGAAGCCGCGATCTAAAGTTGTATTTAAAAAAAAGGGAAATTAACTGAATGATGTAATCGGACAACAGGGTGAACAATAATACAATAAGTATATAAAAGGAATAAAATAAGAAAAGTAATCATATTTTTTATTAAATGAATAATTAGCGGGAGGTGTGCGTAGTCGCGCAATCCCGATGAATACTCGTGAATAAACTGTTGCAGCATATAATGATAAATCGTCCTAAGAAAAATACTATAAAAATCATATCTCTTGTAAATTATTATTTGTCGTCACTTTTTGGTTTACTTTATGACCAAAAACTTCGTCTTTGAATGGACAGAGCATAATAGCCTCTATTCTAAAATGAATTTTGTTTTCGTTTCTCAATGCATATAAATATTGCCAACTCTCTCTTTAAGGCAGTGATGTAAATATGTCTTAAAACGCAGCGTTTCATTCCATATCTGAAAGGATGCTTCTGCCGCGGATGGATTCCCGAGATGTTATCGACGCGTGACAAAACGTGTAATGACGCCCAGATATTACACCCAATCTCAACTCTTATTTACTGCAACTATCTTTTGGGGACATGTTTTTAAACTCTCTTAATAGAAAATATTACATTTGAAAATATGATAAGCAATAATTTTAAAATGTCATGAGTTTTTTTTCCTAAGCCACATGCGATGTTCTCGTCTTAAAATGGACAAAGCATGTGCTATGATAACTAGACAACTCAAAAATTAGGTAGCACCTATGTTCATCACCTATATAGGTATATTCTGTCTCTTAATAGGGATGACGACTGGGTATAAAAGGAAAAAAATCTAATTAGTCCCTCAGGTAAATAATTGAAAAGTATGAGACACGTATTTTTTCATTTTTCAGAAAAACTAGAATTGACAAAGATTAACTGCTTTGAAGTTTAGGAGAGGGAGCTTGTGACGTAACGATATGGTAAAATTTATACACAATCGTGACGTCACGCGTAAGTTTCATTCACTGTAATTTGGTCAATTTTTGTTTGCGGGATACATAAAAAAATACGTATCCACTATTATACAGAAAACTACAAGACGGACACTGCAAAAAAATTGTCGTCATCCCTATTCTACTTATTATTGATTTTTTCTTTTTTAATATGTGGAAAATGATGCGATGCTTTCGTTTTCTTTGTTTCTCATCTATACTTTACTAATATATAAAGCTGAAGAGTTTGTTTGTTTGAACGCGCTAATCTCAGGAACTACTGGTTCAAATTTAAAAAATATTTTTGTATTGAATAGACCATTCATCGAGGAAGGTTATAGGCTATGTACCATCACGCTGCGACTAATAGGAGCGAAGATAGATTGGAAAATGTCGAAAAAACAGGGCAGCTATAAATTATAACTTATATATCTTCTAACCACGCGGACGAAGTCGCGGGCAACAGCTAGTAAATAAAATAAAGTAAATGTTTGTTCTGTGACAATCGATTCTAAGACCTAAGTTAGTTTTTAGATATTTGAAGGTATTATAATCACTTTTACCAAAAAATATTGGATAATCATTTGTTAGATCTAATTGGTTCTTTTTATTTAGCTGTTCTTTTAGCACTCTCCTTTTTATTCTAGTAAATGTATACTCAAAGTAGCAAGTAGGTCCTAGTGTTCAATCTAAGACAGGTGGTTGTCTCGAAGGCTGGTACTTTCGACGCAATTTGCCGCATTATTCAGTTAGGTGCACAACAAATTGAAGGCGCAACTGATTGAAGACAGAAATAGATTTATAAGACACGCATTAGAACCGACCGGTGACTATTTCTTTGAGCAGTTTGCTGTTTGTTTTTTTTTGTTAACTCAATCTGTGCGAATTATTAACTATCAGGAATTAATGTCCCGCTGTAAGGTAACTGCACGGATTGAAGAGTGGTCACACACCACGCCAAACCCACTGTGCACGGCGAGTCGCGTGTTCGATCCCCGCGTAGGATAAGCATTTATTTATCTACGAATGCTTGTCCTGAGTCTAGTTGTCTTTGTGCAAATGACTTGATTTTTTTTGAAACCCCCGTGACAAGGCTTTTAAATTCCTTTTATTGATATTGCACAGAAATATTAACTAAAAAGATCTCCCTCTCAATTATAAGTAGTCGATTAAATACGCGTTGTCAAGAATAACCAGCAACAGTTTCAAAATCATGATAATCGAAATCGCAAAGAAACTCGTCGAAGGATTTTTTTATTCAACAAAATTAAACTATTATTCAAATAAACGATTAAAACGGTAATCTCAGTTCAAGAGAACCCGTTGTCGCCGGCCATTCGTCAGCGCTGAGCATAAATCGCGAGATTCTATTGTCCATGCTAATAGCTCCCCGAGACGGAATCGCCGGCATTTGTTACAACGTCTTCTTAATCTTTTCACTGACACAATTGTTATGTTATTATAAATTATGGCTTATGATATAGATTCGTTTGCGGTGAGGGGTTTGGAGATTATTGAGCGACTTTTAATTGGTGTGAGATTTATATTTTCCTGCTTTTACAATCTACAATTTACTAGTGCAAGGCTTTTGCTGGGATGTCGTATTTTGTAGCTCAGATATTACTGAATACTTACTTGGACTTCAGGCCATATTAATTCATAAAAAAATACCATTTTAATTCCTCATTTCTAATATTTTCTTTTGGCGCACGGCTACTTAAGTTCAGTTGTACACGAAAGAAAGCCTATATCGTTTCTTATATACCAATCTTTACACACTTAAACATTTTAACAAAATCAGCTAAGCAATTTTTAAACTGTCCAGCTATCACGGCTATTGAGTAACAGAAGGATGACAACCAGCCGCAGCAGCAGGATAAGGTTACATTTTTACCTTTTTTGTTGGGAACTCATAAAAAGCAACATAAAGACTGATACACAAACATTAATTAATGGATTCATTAAAACTGAAAATAAGCTAAAACATTCGGTTTAAGTTCAACCTCTGAAAAGCATAGAGCGTAATCTTTTAATCCGAATGCACTTTCACATCGAATCATATTGAATTCTATAATACCATGTAATTCTTCTATATATTACATTTTTGTTAAAAGGAATGAAACACAGTTTTAATCACTTGCCATATAGTTAGTAACAGAAGTTATTAAATAAGATTTGAACGTGTTAACGATTAATTACAATAAGCACATTGCACATTTATGCGGTCGGTGTATGATTCAGTTTTAAATGTTGCAACGGTCTACTCACGCGTTTTTATAAGGATTACCCGACTAGTTTCGGACTAAACCATCACCATCGGCCTAGCCTTTTCCTAACTATGTTGGAGTCGGCTACCAGTCCAACTAGTTTAAGCTAAGTAACAGTGTTTTACAAGGAGCGACTGCCTATCCCACCTCCTCCTCCTGGGCAACACGATACCCCTTGGTTAGACTGGTTGTCAGACTTTTCAAGCTTCTGACTACCTGTAACGACTGTCAAAGATATAGGAATAACAGCCGGACCACAATTTAACGTGCCTTGCGAAACACGGAGGAACTCGCTATGACAAAGATGGTCACCTATCTATGGACCAATCGCGTCAAGCATAGCTTAACCTGTGATCGAATCACTTATGCTGTTATAGCTTAGCCACGAGCTCCTCTCTCTCCTCTCCTAGTTTCGGACTAAACCGTTGCATCATAAAATAATAATAACTATCCTGGACTGTCCATGTTTTTTCAGGAGTGGATGGCCTCTCTACAAAACCTGTCTCCGTAAACGCCTTTAAAAAGGACAAAGGGTCTCTTCCCATAAAGTTATCCCGTGACAATAAAGAGATACGAATATTAATAATTCATCATTCGCAAGATAAATTGCCATTCATTGCTATAACGAATGTGGTAGACGTTGCATGGTGGTTCATCTTTAGTCAGTAAGAGTATGGCACTATACGCTTTGCCCCCAAAAATCAGTGTACACGAGGATTCCCCACCAAGAATGAAAAAAAAATGTAAGAAAAAATCAACGAGCATGTATTGAGTAAATATGGTTCAATATTTTAACCCTTTTCAGGGATTTTGATTTAAATTGAAAGCAAGGAAGTGGAGCGTGAAGTTTATAATGTATTGTCTTAACGATATGTCTTGCTCTGCCGATGTAGAGAAATGTTTTCTATATAGTAGGTATAATAATATGGTCGTTGTTAATGTTAGGTTTGTGTCTCTTTCTTTAGTGTTTTTGGCTTCAAGATATTTGTGCTCTCAAATCAGCATGTTTTGTTCGTAATTAATTTTACGTAATGAAGATAGTTACCGTGTTGTTGGTGTAATCGAGTTTTAAAAGAATCGATATCTGGTTTATTAACCAAGCCGTTTTTAGGGAAAACATAATCTTATGACCGCTGTCTGTCCGTCTCTCAGCCTGTCAGTCCGTTAGCTACCATGCTATGTTCTCATAAATCATGACTGGTAGTTGGTTGATTTTTTTATACTCAATACTCAATCATTTATTGCATTCCATATGTTACAGAGATGGTAGAAAATAAATAGCAGTTCAATATGGACCCTGTTGGGCACGCAAAAAATATAGGAGTGAGGAAGAGGGCAGAACAGCAATTCAGACAAATTAATATTGCCATAAATAATAATTAATAATAATTGTATAATATTAATAATAGTTGTTACTTTTATTATGGTTTGTTTAGGCAGGGTGATTTATTTTTTATTTGTAGATGATATTTGTATATTGCTGCTTTAAAAAAACAAAAAAATACAAAGAATAAAAATCGAGGTTAAGCAACTGTTACTGTCATTTTTTTTGTGTGACGAATAAATTCTTTAATTTTATCAGCCTCCTAACAGTTTGTTTTCCAAAGAATATTTGTAGGTACAGTACAGAACCATCAGTGTCACGAGTCCGACTCGCACTTGACCGGTTCTTACTTCGTATAAATTAATCCTCCAAAAACAGCGTCAAATTCGACTTCCATAAGAAGTAATTAGCGATCGGATGCAGGCTTCGACGGTGCATCCTTAATTTGAACTTTGATGTAAGAACGATTGAGATGCCAAAACCATGCACTATAGTCAACTAATTGAGCCAACTAGTTCGATGAAGTGGTCGGAACTTGATGTCACAGTGCACGTTGTAACAGTGGTGTAACTTAGTAATACTATCGAAATAGAGGCTATTTTTATCCGAGTCCATGATGGAGGGGATTTATTTTAATTTTCAATAACAGCTAGTAGTATATAACTGATTCAATCAATATAGCCTATTGAGATCCCCTGCTGGACATAGGTCTTCATTTTTTAAACACTTTTTTTAGCTAATTTAAATAATATAATCTGCTACAGCTATTTGATTTATGTTTTTAAATTAATCTTATTATTTGTGTGAAAATTTCCAGAAGGTGAAGCTGGTTTGTGGTTAATTTTTGCTTTTCGAATTCGATCCCAATACAAGGCGTTTATACCTAATTCAATTCTTCATGATACTAGTATTATATACTTTCTGAGGAAACCTAGATTCCTGCTATTGGAGCCAGAAATCAACACTTAAACCTTTATGATATGAAAAGTGGCTTGTGCCCAGCATATGTAACACATCAGGTTGGTACTGTATAATAAATCCCTACTAATATTATAAATGCGAAAGTAACTCTGTCTGTCTGTCTGTCTGTCTGTTACGCTTTCACGACTAAACCACTGAACCGATTTTAATGAAATTTGGTACAGAGATAGAGTTGACCTTGAGAAAGAACATGGGATAGATTTAACCCGGATTTTTGAAGAGTGCTCTTGGAAACGCGATATAACCGACCTCGACGCGGGCGAAGCCGCGGGCGAAACGCTAGTAAAGAATGAATTAGATCACACATAAAAAAGAAATGTATTATTAACTAGCTTTTGCCCGTGACTTCGTTTGCGTGGACTTCAGGTTCGTCCCGTCTAGTCTAGTAATAAGTAAGAAATACGGTAACTAAACACTGCAGAGCCCTAATCATAGGTCTATAGGTAGCTACTGCAGTATGCTCCTATAGACTACATTGCGTAAGCGCAAAATATGTGATTTTTTACGACCTCACATTAGAAACCTCGAAAATTGCAGCCTATGTGTTATTCTGATGTATAAGCTATATTGTGGTAAAGTTTCATTCAAATCCATTCAGTAGTTTTTACGTGAAAGAGTAAAAAACATCCATACATCCATACTTACAAACTTTCGCCTTTATAATAGTAGTAGGATGCATAACATTTACCGAAACAGTCAATTAATGAAAACCTTCATTTTGTCTTCACTTTTCGAAATTCTTCAATGTCATTGTAAAAACATCATCTTGTACATCAGACCTCATCAAGTATTTTATCTAGATTCGTATATCGCATGTATGATCGATCAAATCTCTATAAACCTCGCTCGATTAGAACCTGCAAGCTTCATACTTTTTTGTTACCTTTCCCGCGTTTTACTACTGCGCTGACTCGGCTGTCCTGTGAATTGCCTCTGTGAAGACAGTGGCGCGTGGATTTAGCTAATATGTCATATTCTTTGCTTATACTGTAATTGATCAATTAAATAATAAGGTGTATATGTAAACAAACAATTAAGTAACATCTTGCCAATCAACATAATTGTATTTATTTTCTTATTTGTTACTCATAGATATAGAGAAGTAAGCAAATTGTAACCGTTTTGGGTCGCGAGTTCTTGATAGGTCCCTTAATGTTAATTTTAGGATTTTTAAATAATTAACATATTAGACACATATTTTTGTCTGTCTGATCAATGCGATTGGCAAGGCTGCTTTAAAGTTTAGGAGAGAGGGCTTAAAAGTAACGTAACGTTACGATTTTAAATGAAATAATGATCAAGTGATGATACATTGAAGTACATGAGGGACACTGAATCACCGACCAATCTTACCAAGGAATACTGAGATACCCAGTCAAAGGATTTGTTGCGATCAGAAAATCGGTCACATCTTTAAACTATATCCTACTAGCTGTTGCCCGCGACTTCGTCCCCGTGGGTAGAAGATATAAGTTATGATTTATATCTACCCTGTTTTTTTTACATTTTCCATTATTGTATCTTCGCTCCTATTAGTTGCAGCGTGATGGTTTATAGCCTAAAGCCTTCCTCGATGAATAGTCTATTCAAAACAAAAAGATTTTTTCAATTTGGACCAGTAGTTTCTGAGATTAGCGCGTTCAAACAAACAAACAAACAAACTCTTCAGCTTTATATATTAGTATATATATATATATATATAGATAGATGTATATTTGATTTACTGATATCCCCACACTACATCCAGTATTCTATCTTCAAGTAAATTAATTGAACACTTAAGTTTTTCTTGCTTACCTAATCAAACAATGAATGAAGTTGGGTTTGATTCGAAATTCCTTCTACAGCAGATTAAATAAAAGCTAAAGGCTGGATAAAAGGTTAGGTCTAGTGGCCTTCTACGAGTATACCGGGAAAACGGCCTTTGCTTCAAGTTGATTTTATGTTATTTCTATTACTAATTAAGGAGGAATTGAACCGGTATACTTGTATTTAGGGCGCTTCCAGATTCTTACGTTTTTAACGTATTTTAAGTTATGAGCATTCGTTTTTTTTTTATAAAAGTTGACTGGTTTTATAGTATACTAGATTTTCGCACGCGGCTTCGCCCGCATCGAGGTCGGTTATATCGCGTTTCCGAGAGAACTCTTCAAAAGTCCGGAATAAAAACTATCCTATGTTCTTTCTCAAGATCAACTCCATCTCTGTACCAAATTTCATTAAAATCAGTTCAGTGGTTTGGACGTGAAAGCATAACAGACAGACAGAGTTACTTTCGCATTTATAATATTAGTGGGGATGTGGCTGTGTAGGAGCTCCAGTACAAAAACACAATAGTAAGAGTACAAATATAATCTTAATAAATTTTGAGGCGGTTTTCTAATTAACGGTTAACTCACGCGTCTTTCTCGAGAGCCCTACTCAACAGAACAGGGTTACGACTAGAACTGATGAATTAATATTTGCAAAAAAACTGGTCATAGATCAAATTTATGACCATATCAATTATTATTAAATGATGTAACGGTTTACTCACGCGTATTTATCGGGGTAGCCCGACTAGTTTCAGACCCAACCGGAGTCCTTAATCATGAGCAGACGCAGCGGGATCGCGAGTCGAACCGTTACATCATTTAATAATGAATCATTCTCACGACAGTTACTATCAAAACATATCAATTATTTGTTAACAAATTTTAAAATGAAAATGGAAGACATTTGATTTTGGAATAATTTATTTGTGTTTAAACAAAGTAAATGCAATAAATGTAACATTATGCATATCCCATCACATGCAGTGCGATAACATGTACAGATATTATATTATCATCATAACTCATAATTAAAATAATAATGAACTGAAATCTGGTTGGCACGAAGTTCTCCGATACTGTTAATTGGCTTATGGTCTGTTGCAGTGCATGTAATTACTATTAAACTTTAAACCTCAAACGAATAAAACGAAGCCGCTTTTATTTGGACGTGCTGCAATTACTTTTTATGCAATAATTATATTGTTTTAAGTGGAATGCCCAAAGCATCAGGCCAAAGCTAGTAATTGTAATTTTCAAAAATATGTGTATAAATCATCGGGGTGACATTTTCTACACAGAAAAAAACCCCGTAAATTAAAAAAAAGAAAAAAAGGTTTGGTTGGAGTATAGTATTTTTTAAATCAATTTTGAAATACTTACGTTTAAAGAAAGGAGTTTGTTTCGCTTAAGAGTTCATACCCTGTATACCCTGGGTTGACTGTAAAAGTCCCCTCACCACGTCCAATCCTCTTCCCTTTAAATAGGGTATGTTTAAAAATTGATCACTGATCATCACGACAGCTCACTACAAGCTGGCGATTTTAGATCCCAATATCGGGTAAAAACCGTAGAATTTACTGGTACTAGTTGTTGCTAATTGGCTGGCTTGGACCTGCTGAAGACGATCAACAGGATTTAACATTGATTTGGGAATAACAACCTTATTGTAGTCATAACAAAGGTGTTGTGTCAAAAACTAAATCTATATTTAGTTTTATCTATTTCTGCTACAACTTCTCTCAATTTCTAATACAACTAATGATAAATAATTTAAACTAAGGATAAATAACTATATCTTTCTCTTGTCCGTGTATTCGTTTTTGTATTTTTTATTCATGTATCCGTGAGCACATCAACAAAAATCATATCACATTATGAAATGAATACTTTTTACGCCTTAAATTGTCTCGAAACCTCCTTCGACGAATCAAGATATGATAATATGGACAACATCCAACACCCAACTACCCTTTACAATAAGGCTTCATGTAAACATATAGCCTTTTTAATTAAAAGTCCTTCCAGTAATTAACCTCCAAACTCCTTTCTATCAAGATTCGATTATCAGACATCTTTTATTCTTTTAAAAGTCGTAAAAGTTTTTTCGGATACTTGAAAGTATATTTTAATAAAATATTGTTAATCTACATTAAGCTTGTCGATTATTAAGACGCGGCGAGTCTGCTCATGATTAAGGACTCCGGTTGGGTCCGAAACAAGTCGGGCTACCCCGATAAATACGCGTGAGTAAACCGTTACATCATTTAATAATGAATCAGTCTCACGATAGTTATTATAGGAAACGTTATATTTGGGTCTCTACATTTTAAGTCCAATCAGGGCAAAATGCCCCATTAATATTATATAGGCATTTACACTGTACTATACAGTTATGGCTTTGTAAAGTACTAAACAGCGAAGTTAATAAAATATCATAAAATGTCCAGCATTTCACATAAAACAAGATTATAATTCGTTATTTTGTAACGATACTTTGCTACGAACCCTCGTAGTATCGTAGAGGCGTAGCTGCGAGGTTGCTACGTCGTAGTAGATTGAGTGGTTTAAATGTGTTTGGTGATTGCATTTGTATAGCATTTATTTCTTCTAAATAATATGGTATTATATGTATTATTAATTATTAATTACTGAGAGCAGAATTGTTAAGTAAATGACGATTTATTACCAAAAGCAGGTTAAATCCTAACCATAACCGGTTAGGGTTACGCTGGAACCCATAGCAACATATTATTAGTTTAACACGTTATTTTGTATATATTTATAGCTGATTTACCGTTCAAAATGAGAGAAACAGCATGAGTTTATAGCATATAGCATGAATGGTCACTTAAAACTGATGCACGTTATAGTATTTAACACTTAAAGAGACGAAATGATTGAATAGTAGCAAATACGTTTTCATTAATATTTAACATTGATACCGCGTTACGATTAACATTTTATTCAGGAACATAAATTAATCTACTAATAATTTAGAAATTGTCTTCGAGTAATAGAGGTAACATAAAAAAAGATTCCGTCAAAAGCAAACGACCTCTTTTTCTAAACTAATTTTAAACATCGAATTTTAATATTTAACATTCACCTAAACCTCAAAAAACAATATTAAAATATCACTTACACGTATAATTGAATACCTGTGCCTCAACACCAGTGTGCCGCCGTCAGTCGCTCCTCAGTCGTGTTCTAGACGTCGCCCGAGACGCACGGTCGCAGCTCCCGAAAATACTTCGCAAGTTACCGAGTGATCACACTGAGTGCCTCTCAAACTCCCAAAGCAAATAAACGGAACTTATTGAGAATTTATTGGTAAGTTCTTTTGTTTAAAGTACTTTTAAGATTTTAATTATTTTTCAAGTGTTAATATTGATGTTTCAATTAATTTATTGAACGAAAGTTAATATTTTAAGTTGATAAATCTGTGAAAGATTGGGAGTTTAGGGTGATAGCAAGATTAATTAATTGTTTTCGTATTATAGCTTTTTATTGGATTGAATTTAGATCTAAACTTTGAGGACCCATAGCTTTGTAATAATAAATTTCAAGTAATACCTAATATTTTGCAATAAAATAGTTTTTGGTTTGTTTTACAACATTTTCATTATTTGTCGGTTATGTAATTAAATTGGCAATATTAAATTCATTTAAAATGTTGAAACATTATCACCTCGATTATTGTGAAATAGCACAGGTATTTCTGAATAACTCCATCAATCATCTCAAAATCGGTTTAGACGTTTACAAGCTGCAGTGGAATACAAATAAATAGTAGAATAAAGGAGTCAAAGACGCCAGGAAATACTTTTCTATTTTTCCTTTTTATACCTGAATACTTTAGGAATTTAGAATTAGTAGTTGGATTTCTGAACTATCAGGCAACCACTTGAGATTTTTTTTTAAATTGCACAAAATAATGTTAAAAGGGAAAAAATCAAAGGAATAATATCTAAACAAATCTCCCTGAGGAAAGCAATTCTTGTTATTCTGAATAAAAATAATTAACCAGCGATTACCATTAGTTAAACTATGAGGCTTTTGTTTTGTGGGCGTTATGACCATGCCAATTATATTCTAAAATATTTAATTACCCTTTCATATAAATTAAATTATACGCCTTTTGGGAATTTATGAACGTGGTATTACCAAAAAGTGGTAGAGTATGTTGTACCATGTGCCTTTGTATACAACAAATCTCTACTCATATCACAATTGTGAGTGTAAGTTTGTTTGTTACGCTTTCACGTGAAAAATACTTGACCGATCGTGGAGGGATTATGCTTAGAGGACATTAGAGACACAGGGTTTGTTGTAATTATCTTAAAAAAAAAACAGAATTATACTTACTTAGGTATGTATTAACGGGACAATTTAGAGCTAAATGTACCAAATAATAGTGTTTTTTTTTAATATAGTATTTTTAGATCAAGTGGTGTCCTTTCATCTTTTTTAATTATCACTTTATTGCTTCTATGCTGGAAATGTCAAAGATGTAATGATCAACGCCTCACTATTTATGTCATAAGTATGGAAGGATCGAATTTTGTGAACTTTGAACTTTTTGAATTAAATGTGATCCTGTCCCAAATCCTACTATTATGTTAAACGCAAAAGCTTGTCTGTATGGATAGATGTTCGTTTTCACGCAAAAACTACCAAACCGATTTAGACGAAATTAAGTATACAGATAGTTTATAGCCTGGATTAACACATAGGATAGTTTTTATCATGATTTTTTGTCATCATCATTATCGATTTGTAGCTAGTGGAGGCGCGGGCAACAGCTAGTTACAAATTATTTTTTTGCAACAGCAAAACACATTATTAAATGATGTAACGGTTTACTCACGCGTATTTATCTGGCTAGCCCGACTAGTTTCGGACCCAACCGGAGTCCTTAATCATGAGCAGACGCGGCGGGATCGCGAGTCGAACCGTTACATCATTTAATAATGAATCATTCTCACGACAGTTACTATCAAAATACAGCAAAACACAAATAACTAAAAATGTATCTTGATTTTTTAATGTTTTTTTTTAGAGATTACAATGTGAGCTTATATAGTCCTGGGATTTAAACGTTCATGGTGTTACTTAAAAGTAAAACAGCACTCAAATAAATGGTTTTTCCCAATAAGTGTGATGTTATGAATAATTCAAACAAATACTTATTGAGCAGATGTTTTAGTTTCGAGTGACAAACGACGTGATGTTGACCGATCGTACAAACTGTGCTGTGATTGACCGATTGTTTATTTTGGTGCACGAAACGAATGTTCCCATATTTATCATAGCTATGTATAATACCAATTGGTTCTTGTAAGAGAATTTTCTTTAGATCCGTTTGATTGTAGCATTATTTTAAATAAATAAATAAATAAATGCGGACAACATCACATACATTGTTCTGAACCCAAAGTAAGTTGCTAAGCACTTGTGTTATGGAATTCAGATACAACGAAGGTACCACAAACACCCAGACCCGAGACAATTCAGAAATGTGAATTTTTACATTGACCCGACCGGGACCGGGACCGGGACCTCAGAGCTAGCGACACCTTGAATTTTGTACGTATAATGCGATGTTGTTATGGTGATGATGTGCCGGTTTAGCAATACGACTATTTCAAAGTTATATGTTCTTTCTTAATTGTTCTATGACATCACGGATAAACGGTCAAGTAAAACCTCGTAAGGAAACCCTGATTCTGTATGTTGGAATCTAAAATCATCAACTCACAGTGAGCTAGCGTGGTCATCAATGCTCAAACCTTCCCCATACGGAAAGAGGCCTGTGCCCAGCAGTGGGACGTATATAGGCTGGTATATAACTTTAACGGTATATAACGCGAAATTTATTAAACAATCACGTATTTAAGCTTAAAGCATAATGTTACTAAAAAACTTATAGAATTACTTTAAATTACATTAAAAATGGTTTTGATACCAGCTTGGTTCAGTAGTACTTGTTGAAATAAGAAAATATTCAATCCCATTGATTGTTCGTGAAGAAGAAAACTCATTTTACTCAATACGAAAGGTCAGGAATGTATATCTGAACTACAATACCCATTTAACTTAAAAGCTTACTATAGTTTTTATACTAGTAAAACTACTCAATGCAATGAAAGCATTATTGCTACGCCGTAGCGTAGCGTATCCTACGCTGGCTACGGCGTCGTAGCCACTTGAAGCTTTCTACGCCGTTTCACTAAACTGTTATTTTACCGTCATAATTACACTATATCTACGCGCTACATATTTTTTTAGATATATACATTGTAATAGCACAAACTATGTTTTAAAATAAATTTTCATCAATTTTACTTTTTAATATTTTTAAGAGAAATTCTTCATTTTGTGTTCACCATGTTTTCAGTTTTTTGGAATTATTTAATATATAAAATAACTGATAATTCAAGAATCAAGAGTATGCAATAATTCATTTCTATCATTTTACTTTGAAAACTTAAAAATAATAAAAAAAAATCTCCTTGAAAACCTAATTTAATCTTTAACTATTTTGATTTTATTTTTGATTAACTAGTATCACAAACTATTCTCAATTAATTAAAGTAATGTCACTTAAGTAGATGCATCCCGAGTTATTTGTGGTCAAGCACTTGACTTGGCTCTGATTACATACATAGCAATCTAAGCAAGCGAAGCAAATGCGATCACATTGTTGCTTCAATTGCCGTGTGAAGTACTTACACATAAACATTACCCTGTCCTGTTTGGATGAGCTAAATATTAATTAAATGTTATATGTATACGTATTTACGTGGCACCGTTTGTTAGTCGGTAGATAATTCTCAAATTATAAAAGTGTTGTCGTTATGGTCCTCAGAAAATAACTTCTTAAAGTAGCATTTTTTTTTACTCATAAAAATAAACTCCTACTAAGGATTCTTATAAAACCTCAAGCATACCCTGTTGCACGGATAACGGAGCGTACGCGGGTTCGATCCCCATGTATTTTATTGAAGCCCTCCGACTAGTTTCTTCTAGTTTTTAGACAGGAGTACTTAATTCTGAGCTTACACAGATCCAGAGTCGGTTATAATCACCAGACCGTAACCTATCAATCGTTTTGTCAAATGATTATTAATCCGCCTAAAGAGAGTAATTTATAAACGCCCCTTAAACATTAATTAATGCTGTAATAACGAAATCACACATATCATCCATACAAACTTTATCATACACACTTTAAACGTTACACTATTTTTCACAAAAAAACCAAATAATATAATAAAATATATATAATTATATATATATATTATAATATATGTAATTTGCATTTAAACCAGCGCAAGACGCAGATAACTGTGGCCGGCTAACAAATGCAGGTGCATTTCTCTCCACTCCGCATTCTGCCGGCAAATCTAATAGCTACAGGAATAGCAAGGCTTTATTAAATGTTTCCCTCATAATATTATGTTTAGCGAACTCTACTAAAAGGCTCTATGCAAGTATTGTCGGGGACTATTAATTTAAGTTGCAGATAAAAGATATGTAGCTGTTTATTTTAAAATGAAGTGTACTTAGGTCTGTTTAAAACAGTTTTTAGATTTAAAATGATGTGTTTAGGTGTGTGTCTTTTTAAGGACATGTACGTCATCAGGTTGTATTTCATAACCGTGATAGTGGGACAGTTGAATTTTTCGTTAATGAAGTATGCCGGCTATATTAACTAAAACGACTTAAAATGAAATGCATGCATAACAGTTTTTACGGTCATGAACTTGTTTATTTTTGTTGTTCGTACGGCATCCTCTGTGTCGTGATTCTGACTCTGCTGGTTTCTGGTCTCGGACGCGGCTGGTTTTATTACAAGTTTGCTGCTTACACCTTTAACTTTGTCGCTTTCCGGTTACTCTAGCCGAAACATATTAATTCTTCTGAATGAAGATGTAATAAAGGGCACACGATTTTCTAAAATGGGTTCAAATTCGTCGTGTAATAATTAATGGCGCCCAACGTGGTAATATGTTTTGAGCGAAGGAACAAGATAAACTCTATTTTGTGTCGTCATAAAAGGAGTTTTAGGAAAATGCAGTTATTTACAGGTTATGAGCGTACATCTTCATTTTTTATTTATCATTAACAAAATAACAGAGGTAAATAAGAAATTCCTTTCTTGTATCCATTGTAGGGTAAATTCCCCACTTCATCTTCCCCTTAACTTGTTTTAAAATCCTGGACTTTTGTCAGGGACACTGAAAACTCAGCGAATATTTTTATTTAATTCTTGAGAAAAACGGCGTTTGCTTAATTGGGCGTGAACAACCGTGACGAATTTATCTGAACATGATTTGATATTTTTCTTGAGTCAGCATCTACATGTAACAAGTTTTTCAAGAAGGTAGGACTCTATTCGTTAATATTCTGTTATTAACCGACTAAAAATCGAATTATAATTAATCATTTTACAGAATTTATTTGGGAAATATTGTAGATATAACTTGAAAGCTTTTATAAAATTGGAATTTATCTCTGTCTCTCGCAAATATTCAAATAACATGAAACCAGAGTTAGAACAAGCAATTATAGATCACACATACTTCACCCATGCGACGATTGCATCCGAAGCACAAGGAGCATCGACATTGGCATGACACGACGCCATACTTTTTTATGAAAAAATTGCTCCAAAAAAGGTTCTAAGGTATTAATTCAAGCATTCCCTACAATTTGATAAGTCATCGGGATCGCTCCACTAGTTTCGAACCCAACTGACTCCTTAATCATGATTTGCTGCGGCGGCCACGAGTCAAACTCGACGATAAAACTAGTTATAACGATTAATTCTAATTTCCCTCTATTGTATTAACCCACCCACTCAACGTGCTAATAATTTCCGATCGACAGTTAATTAAAGAATAACAACATAGAGATACTATGATCAGCTAATCTATCAATAAAGTGAAGAGAAGTCCATGTTCCTGACACTGACTCCTTGAAAACTTCCTGATTAAAGAGATTTCTAAAGAAAAGGATTAAAAATAGATTCCGCCATCTTTCATGTTATTTTGTCTTGTTAAAGTTATTGAACTATGTGCCTCGTTTTTTGAACAACAGTAACTTTTTAGTACAAAAATAAAAGACACCTCAAAGAATGACATGTCAAAATAAAACAGTCGTTTGCGAGTCGGACTCAAAAAAACTAAATTAGTCTCAGTGTAGATATTTTCATAGTCAGTTAAACAATATTGTATGACGAACTTCTTAATTGAGAATTGTCTTTCCTTGGTTTGATTGTTTTTAAAAGAAAGTTTTGTTTTTCAAAATGTGACCCTGTTCTCTTTAAAACTACTATTATGACTAACATACCCATTAACTTTTCTTGTCGTCGTAATAAGTTTCAATGTCCAAACTCTTTGTTACCAAACGACTAGACCACCGACCTAATACTCCAAGCCTTTTTCCATTACTAAAAGCGTTTTAAGTCAAGGCAGTAAGGTTCATTTTCGCAGTCATTTTCTGGTGTAACATAGTTTTATACTCATGTCTTGGTATAACGCGGTGTTATCGCGTGGCCACCGATTGCTTGTCCTCAATAACGTTCCATTCACCAAAGCGAAAAGATAACATTCTTTCTTCTGCTAATGCTTTTGGTAAGGATAGTTCAGTTTTAAAATAAAGGAAGGTTGTTTAAGAAATACTTTTGTTGCGAACATATTTTAATCGACTAGGGTTTGTGTTTAAACCAAGATAATATATTTCATCTAAGAATTTTGTTGGTTTTATAGGAATCAGAAACTTTTCTGTCTTTCAGGATTTAACAACATTTTCAGCCCATTGAAATTACATTTTTTTCATGTGCTGCCAGCATCACATTATAGTTAAATGTGTAGAGTTAACAAAGCAAGAGAATTACTAAATATTATACGGAATAGGCGAGTGAATATAATAGGCCATATGATTTATTATATCACGACCCGATTATAACTAATACAGTTCAAGTACAGATAGAGGCTCAACAAGGAAGACTTAGATGGAAGTACATAGACCAACAGAAGGAAAAGGCAGTGATGTGACAACTTGTAAGAAAGTGAGAGAGATGGCGTAGCATTGGAAAAGTAAAAATCTTCACAGAAAAGTGCCCAACAATTAAATTTGATGATGATGAGGCATCTAAAAATTAATTTCCCTATACCGGCCCATAGTTACAAAAAATAAGTTTAAATAACTAATGTCATAAAAATAATCAGTTTGCAAGTTCAAAACTCATAATTTTCAACAACAAGAGTTACTTAAAGAAAAGCTCATAGTTTATTACTTAAGCATTTATTAATTAAGAATCAAACTTAAACACAAATTAACGATTAAAACAAAACAGCAAAAAGTATTTAATCTCAGTTGCAGTAAGTTCAATACCCTCACAACTCGAAGTTACATCTCTGTAATTGCACAAAGGGTATGTTTACTTACTCTCAAACACATATTGTTTTATATGTTATATATTGCTATATGTTGTATATGCTTACTCAAAGAGACTCTCTGGAGATTGTTCTACGATTCGTTCGTTTGTTCGTATACTTGAACGTATACGTGAACACTTATTTAATATCACGCTAGCTTTCTTTAAAGGGTTTTGTTTAGCAATAGCATTTTAAATTGTAGTTTCGATTTGAGGTTATTCCCACATTTTTCGAAACTCACTTTCTTGTTTGTTTGTTTGTTTGACGTGCCGGTTGGATTTTTGCAACTCAGTTTCGAGGCACTTCGCGATAAGATAGCAGGCTTAAGTTTTCAGGGTAGCTTCAAACCCGATGACAATGCTATTCACAACTATAAAATGCTGTACCGATTTTGATAAAATTTGATTGGAGTGACATTTAAAAACGTGGTAAGAAAAGAAAAACAGCTCTAGGTAAAAACAAAAGAATTCATGGTCGTCCAATATACATTTTGAGACCCAATTTTGTTTTTAATATTTAACTTATTATTTATCCTTCGTAACCAACTAATTAACTGGATAAATAATCATAAACAGTTACCTATCAACATTGTGTAACAAGTTCTTTACAAATTAATAAAAATACATAGATTTTTGCGAATCCTAACATGAATGATTAAAGGAATATAAACATAGGATACACGCCGGCAGCCGTGGTCTTGTCACATATCTCGTTCGAGTGACACTCGTCAGCGGTAAGCAGGTCCTTGTGAGCGAGGGGGGGCGGGACAGGGAGGGAACAGAAGCGGGGGGGGGGTAAGCGGCAAATATGATAAGTTGCCCATTGAAGGCTGAGATCTTCTATGTGATATTTAAGATCGTTTGATGACGTTTTTTAGATTATTTTTTTTTGCAAATTTAATGATTTTTTTAATCTGTTCGAATGATGTGTTCTTGAATGTTGTGGCCTTGTGTGGGTTTTGGTTTCGTGACGTGATGGTTGTAGGTTTAGGCAAAATTCTGAATTGTTAATGTTTGAAGACGAAGTTCTTAAGTTATTTTCTAAAATGTTCTGTACGATTCTGGTGCAAAATAATTAAGTGCAGTGCAGATTTTTTTTAACGTTTTCCTTTTAGTATAGCGTAGATAGTTATTTCTTTAGGTTAAACCCGCGTATCAAGAATGATAAAGAATTTACATCAGACCTTGTATAAGCATATCTATCCTTAGGTAGTTATTTATACTTTATGTTAAACGTAGAGGAGCGCAATAGCTTAGTTAATGCACGAAGAATTCTCAACCTGCAAACCATGGATGAAGAGATAACAAGAAATAGCTGCATTGCCAAGTATTTCTATTTGACAAGGTTTCGTAGGCGGTATTTCATAGATCATTGTTGATAACACATATACAGTATAACAGTAATATCATGATGATGATACACTTGTAAGTAATAATGTAAAATAGAATAATGTGCCAGTCGGCCGGTCGCTAAATTAAGAGCAAAGCCATTTTTTTCAAGTGGGCCTCATTCAGGCACTTTTCGTTAGTTTTAGTGACTTTATTTGCGCGTTCCAAAATGTATTTTGACTAAATGCAGAGTGCTGATGTTATTGTATTGACCTATAACGAAATAAACATTCTTTTTAGTGCTTAAGCTAGTGCTTAGTACTAGTTTTTAGGCTTCAATGTTTTACTAATAAGGTATAGGATGCTGTGACCATATAGCTGAATAGAGTTCCGAACAACATCATAATCATTACACTGCTTACCCTATTTTTTAATTTTGGCTCTTCGTATCATGTTTTCTTCTTTTATACGTTTCTATCTGACGTCATCTCACAAGAAACACTTTTTACACAGAACAGAAAAACTAGTTTTTGTACGAATGATCCTTATTACAAAATACTCTGTCTTAACAACGGAATGTTCTAGTGTATTACCACCATAACTGTATCAGTGCATCAGTGTCAAGGCCGGTATACACAATTAGTACCAACCTCCACGGTCACGGTTATCGGCCGACCGTACCACAGAAATGTAACGTCACATAAAATAATGGTATGGTAACGATGCATTAAGTATATCTGATATGAATACAATTAAAGGAAATGACTGTTTATAACAACAAATGCTGTTTATAAGCTATTTGACGTTAAATTAAATAAAGAATCAACAAAATTGGTTTATCCAGTTTGAAGTCTTGAGATAACCAACATATATAAAAAACTGACGAATTCAGAACTTCCTTCTTATGAATTTCAATTTTAAAACCTATTACTAAGATGTTTATCTATATTTATTGTTGTTCTGGTAGTTTTCGAAAGTGGTTAGCTAATTTTGAAATGACATTTCACAGAATCTTAATACCGGGTAGCTGGCTGACAAGGATCAATTATCAATTAACAGTTATTATTGCAAAGAAGTATAACATTACTACATCTAAATATAACATTCGTATAAATAAAGCTCAAATCAAAGTATATTCTCGCAATAACTAATAAGTGCAAGCGGAACCGAAGGCGAAGCCTAGTTCATGGCAAGTTGTATTATTTGATAAAAGAGGGACTTAAGACAAAAAAAAACTTCAGACAATGCAATAAAATAATGAGACTTCGTACCCAAACAGTTCATGCGTAAGTATAGCGTAAACATATAATTTATTGACTCGTTACATAAGTAGAGACAATTTTCTAGTACCTACCTCAGTTGTATTTTTGGTTAATCTTTATATTATACTAGCTGACCCCGCAAACGTTGTTTCGCCGATTTTTTTTTCTAGTTGTATTGTATTTTTAATGTCACACTATAAAAAATAAAAACAAACAATTTCGTCCAATAAATTAAATATTTTTTTTAGTGTGGGCAACCCATCTCGCTTAGGGGTATGAAAAATAGATGTTGTTCTATTCTCAGTCCTACCCAATATGTATACAAAAGTTCATAAGAATCGGTCGAACCGTTTCGGAGGAGTACGGTAACTAACATCGTGACAGGGGAATTTTATATATTAGAAGATAGATTGTCAGTCTCACTTTCCTATACCAAGCTATTAAATAATATAAGCCTATGTATACCGGCTTATATATTTCGATTCGTTATCACGGACTTACTGTGTGCAGCAGTTAATTGCGTTTGTTTCTTAGTTCACAGAGATCTTACACAACTTACTACGACTTAGCGATGTCGCGGTTATTCACTGTAGGACTGTAGTTCAGTGTAAGCTGTGTGCTATAAACTATAATATATAGCTGACAGGTTTATTAATATTTCACTTTGTTGCTATGTTAGTAAAGTGTTTAAAATGTTGTTTTTTTTTAATTTTTAGGTTTAATCCCTACTAATATTATAAATGCGAAAGTAACTCTGTCAGTCTGTCTCTTACGCTTTCACGTCTAAACCACTGAACTGATTTTAATGAAATTTGGTACAGAGATAGAGTTTACCTTGAGAAAGAACAAAGTTTTTATCCCGGACTTTTGAAGAGTTCTCTTAGAAAGGCGATATAACCGACATCGACGCGGGCGATTTTTGAGTGCAAAACTCATTTCAGACGATACTTTTCATAGGCATAACTTTTTGTTTATGAACCGAATGCCATAAAATATTAAATGTTAATTGAAGCTTTTATTAAATATCACATATCATATTTTAAATATCACAGAAAATATTTTTGCTTTGGTATGGTTTGTAAACCAAACAGCAAATATTCTTAAAAAATGTTCTCTATTCATTCCATTTATTTATATATAAAGTACATTTTAAATTATTTTGACATAAACATCCACACTGCGCTGAGTTCCTTCCCCAGGATCGTATAATCTGAGTTGTAATCCAGCGCAATCGTCTTATGTACCGAACTTAATCCTAATCTGGTTAACAGTTACGCAAAGTAAAACATTTTGTTTCTTTATTTTTCTTTATAGAATAATGTTTCCCTTTTTCTTTTATTTTAGTTAAATACGATTTATTTTGAGCGATAATTACAAAAGAAGGTGAGTTTGTTAGTATGTCTGTTTGTTACCTCTTCACGCTTAAACTGCTGAACAGATTTTGATGAAATCTGGTATGAAGGTAGCTTTAGAGGACAATTTGGATTAACACGTAAGCTACTTTTATCGCACTACGTTAAAGGTGTTATTGAAACTGACAGCTTTAACAGTTGATAATAAATGCTACTTAATTGCTTGACGCGGAAGGATTTCCTTTCCTGATTTTGACTGGCCTGTTGGTCTAGTGGCTAGTGACCCTGACTGCTATACCGGAGGTCGTGGGTTCGATTCCCGCCCAGGACAAATGTTGTGTGATGAGCATGATCATTTGTTCTGATAATTTATCTATAATATGTATGTATTTAGAAATATATAAGTAAGTTTATCAGTTGTCTGGTGACCATAACACAAGCTCTGCTTAGCTTGGGATCAGATAACCGTTTGTGAGTTGTCCCAGGATATATGTTGTGTCCGTGTGAATTTTATAAAATATATATACTTAGCTAGTACAGCCTTACGCACTATGTAAAACAGGCCTTATAACCTAGAAGTTAACAATTAGTTTGCGAGTCGACCACAAAGGTTGTTTAAAATGAGTTTTTATTCAGTGAATAAAACTGTCATTTTTCCCGTATCATAAAATATAGGAATAGCTTGGTCAGCAACCCTTCTGGCTGTTAAATTACTTGACCGTTCAATTTAAAGGTCCGCTGTGTTTTGACTACGTTTCACGTTTGATTCGAGAATTATGTGATATTGTGAAAAATGTAAGGGTTTTACTTTAAAGGGTATTAAAATGTCGTGTTTAATAGAAATGTACATTTATGAGCGGTTGTTTCGATATTATTTTGGTTTTGTATGAGTTAATAGTTAAAAATCTTCATTATATCATCATCTATATAAAATTGATAGGCCATCAATTTTATTGATATACCTAAAGATGTTTAATGTCTCTTGATTAGGCGGCTAACGTGTAATAAAGTCAACGTAAGCCAACTTTTTTATGCGGTAATTATTATTTGTGATACATCCATAATTATTGTTAACCTTAGAGTATTCTGTTTACTGTTCTTTCTTTTTATTGCAGAATAAATTTAAATTCTTTCCTTTGTATTTTTCCTATCCATTTGTCTTTAAATACAGATTCTCGTTAGCAGAAGGCTCTATCAAAGCTTTGTTTAATAAAGTGGTGTCCATATTTGTGTAACTAACTTTTTAAAAGTTTGAAATGAGGCACAAACATCCTCTTATTCATCTTTAAGTTTGTTTAAATAAGGTTCTATACAATGACACATTTACCATAACAAGACGTAACATCTTTTTAAAATGAAAAGCAATGCAAAGTAATTCAACTTACAACGAAAACGAAACCTCTTTTCAATGTTTGTCTCTGTTAAATAGCTATTCAAAATAATAAATTTAATAAAGTATTTTTTTTCTGGGACAGGGGCTTTGAAACTCTGTACTTATATCGTATATAGAGATTAACGAAAGAAAACTATCTTGTAAAATTATATTGTTTGTCCGTTGGTTGCCGTTATTTTTTTGTGGCGACCATAAGCCGTTTAAAAAGCAAGTAAATAATAATAAGAAAAATATTTTTTTTTTTGAGGCAAGGTTTATGATATACACACTGGTAAATCTGAGTAGCTTCGGATCTTTTTTTAGGGTCCAGTACCCAAAATTTAAAAACCTTAGTACTATAAGTATTGTGTGTCCGTCTAGTCTTTACTTCTAGTCAAACTGTAAATTGAGAGTTGTATTTACTTTAAAAGTCATTTTACATCAGAAACTTAACCATTTAATTTTTCATAAATACTCTAATCGGAATCAAAGTTATTGAATTATATTTCTTTTACATAAAAGCTTGGGTTTCCCTTTTCCTTATTCGAGATTGCCCCACAATCGCGGGCAGTAAACATTAATTTTTCGGAGTTAAGAACATCAAACGGTTGAAGCTAGATCAATCACGATCAGATTGGATTCAAAAAATCTTGTTTTTACATTCGTCGCTTTGAAGACCGTTCGTAGGAATTCGGTAATCTGTGGTCTTGTATTAAATCAAACGATTTTCATTTGTGATAAAGTGAGCTGTATGCAGCGTATGTTTATTTCTTTACTAGATGCTGCCCGCGGTTCTGCCTGCTACAATTCGTAAATGATTCCACGGGAATATCTAACTAATCTAACTATCCTATGTGCTAATCCAGGTTATCAACTATCTGTGCTCTATGTTATATCTAAATCCGTTCAGTAGTTTTTGCTTGAAAGAGGATCAAACATCCATACTCACATACAAACTTTTGGGTTTACAAGTTTAGTAGGAGGTAGGATTTGATTGAAACCTTTGTACAACTTTGAACGAAATTACTGAGGAACCGCTGTCTGTCTGTTCGTCTGGCAACAGGCTAAACCTGAACTTAAATTTTCACAGGTGATCTCTTTGTACAAAGTCGCCAAAAACACTACTTCCAATAATAAAACACACTTTCAGAGCAAGACGACTTTACTGAAATGTTACCGCACCGCACCGCGATACAGAAAGATGACGTCACTGGCATATCGCCATCTATTAAATTTAGACAAAACTACAACAACAAATATTTTATATCTTAAGCCTAAACATTAAACACTCTTTAAATAGAAACTTTTCCAAACGAAAAAGGAAAGTAGTGTAATTAGACGAGAATTTGTTAAAGGACGTTGTATTTCGTATCAGAATACTGCACATTACTAGGGTCGATCGGAACCCGTACGTCTTAAGACAGGACAGTTATATTAATGGTAGCCATCGTCCATAGCTGGCGTTGCACTGTGAACCCAACCGGAGATGACCATTTCGGATGGTATACAGTTGTGGATATATAGAATGATGTAGAGTGTAGAGATGGTAATCTTTTTTAAAATTATTGATTGGGACCCGAATTAAAATATGAACGTCTAAAAGAGGATCTTGAACGAACGACTTCTGTTATTTTTTATAGTAGTACAGTTTAATTTTGATTCCACGGATAGTCGAGTGGTTGAGATCGCGTTGCGCGACTTGTAGCGGGTTTAATCCCCGCGTAGGGCAAGAATTTAAGTGACCCATGTATGCTTGTCCTGAGCGTGGGTGTCTTTGAACAATTGGCACTAAGTAATTGCACTTTAATTTGATATTATAACCTGACAAAAACAAAAAGATTGAAAACAAATATTTTAATTGTTTTTGTAGCTATGCTTAATTATTATCTATAATTTAAATATTAGCAATTTAATAGACGATAAAAAAAAATATCGCCTATTTAAATGGAGAAGCAATGAGACATCCGGGTTGGCTCAAGAAAAAACAAAATTAAAAAAATCTTATATTTCTTGCATTTATTACTTCGTCAAGGCAAAGGTCAGCCATATCCAGGGTTAATGTAGCATAGGCCTAATTTACACGCTGTCCCTTTGATGGAGTCATGTAAAAATATTGGAGCCACGAGTTCAAGAAAAGGGAAGGTCTCTCACTGTCTCTTAACATTTTAAGAGAGACTATGATAGTAAATCTACTAGACATTATTCTTGTAATTAAATAATGTACGGGAAATTGCACCGCGTTTAAATTAAATAATTGGTCAAGTGCCAGTCTCACGGCGACATTGAGGGTTTTATAAGGCCTAAAGAAATAAGAAATTCTAAATCTCATCAAGTTTATAACCGTAGCAAGTTTACAACACACTCCGGTTTACTGTACAATTATAATTACAGTTAAAACTGTGACCTAGCTTTACTTTGACAAACGGACATTAAAATGAACTCAGATGTAAAACATATTTTTTTATATCCCATATATTTCATACTCTTCAATTGTGTGCCCACGTATGTATATAAATTAGTTTGATACATCTCTCGTTAAATTGATATAAGTTATTTCCACACAAAAATAACTATTTCCACGTCATTGAGTCAATTTGTACGTATATTACATTTATTTTTATACCTGTCTGATATTTATGAGAAATAGATCAAAGAGGTTTTATTTACATATCTAAAATTAGATTTTAATATTCATGCGTGTTGTATGTTTCAATATTTATGTAGTGTGTGTTAAAGTCATTTTTTCATTGAAAATGTTTCAAGAGTTCAGTGGAATTATTAATTATTATTTAGGGATATACACTGCTTGTTGGGATGTTAAATTGTAATGATCCAGGCAGGTTAAGTCTGTCAAAAGACCGCAAGGAAACTCTGTTTCAAGTAAAAAAAAGTATTAAAATCGACATTGAAATTTTGATATTTTAATTTTGACGGCTGTTTCACAGATGACACACAGACAAATATCGACGTCAAACTTATAGCTATCCACTTTCACGGGGCTAGCTAATAGTTCTATTTATATAGACATAAAATAATATCACTCAATTAAAATTACAGTTTATATAATGTGTTTCTTAGTTTCCCCCACCACAATTCAAACTCAGTAGTAACTCTTAATCATGGTCTGTCAAAACAGTAGTGTCTCGAATCGACCCATCCAAAACCAAGCATAGATTTTTATTTAGTTTTTTTTCCTTTAAACAACACCTTTTTCCACCATCGCAGTTTTCGTAGCCCGCGTCTATAAAGCCAACGGCTCGCGTTGAGGCTAGCAGAAACCAGTCGCTCGCTCTGTGATAAGGGTATCTCCCGCCATTGTCAACGCTGTGCGACCTGCGCCTAATTGTCCGTGAAGTGAGAACATCTCATTGACCTCTTACAAGAGTTTAAAATAATTTTACGTTTACGTTTTTGAAGACGGAGAATACCGTTTTGAAATGCACGGTTCTTTATTTGAGTAAAAAATTAAATGCGGAAGCTTGGGATACATTTTCCGTTTATACTGTAATACTTACAGAGTATTTAAATTATTTTCAGAGACATATAGATATAGGATTCTCATCTATATGTACATGTAACACAATATTATTATGTTAAAATAAGAATAATCCTTAGGGTTTGTTACTCTACTTTCATACACTAAGGGTAATTAATTGATTTATTATGTGTACGGATCATTTCTTCTTGAATTAAAAAAATAATAAGTCTACATAACGTTTGTCTCAAACCTAACATATTTGTTCGAATCATTAAATTTCTTCAAATTAAACTTTCAAGTCGGTTCAAATATAACATAAAGTTTCATTTAATAAGCTTCAAACCCGACCATCTTAGAAAGACCCTTACAAAACAGCTACATAAAGCCAAAAAGTTTAAGTCAAACCATAACGAGTTTGGCCCAAACCAGTTTGATCGTCTCGATGGTTAACATACAATGTACACATGACATGAGAATTGCTTTGATTCAGGCCAAAAATTTCCAAATGATTTATACCACATTTCGTGACACGTATTTTGATATCTTTTACGTGTAAATCCAAGCGTACTGAACTGAAAAGATATAGGAATTCCGTTTTGTTTATTACACCATTATAAATACAGCTCATACACGCATATATTATGTACCAGGATGATTTATTTTGTAGCGGCGTTGGTATGAAATGTATGTACAATTGTTTTAATTTTAAACTCACGATTGATTCTTTTTAGGGTTCCGTACCTCAAAAGGAAAAAACGGAACCCTTATACTATCACTTTGTTGTCCGTCTGTCCGTCCGTCCGTCTGTCCGTCCGTCCGTCCATCCGTCCGTCTGTCAAGACCCTTTTTCTCGGGAACGCGTGGAGGTATGAAGCTGAAATTTATATCAATTACTCAGGTCTACTGTCCCTTGAAGCTGTGAAAAAATCAAACTTCTAAGGCAACGCAATCAAAAGATACAGCCGTTTATGCCGCAAATTTTCGACACTTGCAAGGGAATCAAAACCTACAGGGTGCTTCCCGTGAACTCAGAATCTTGAAATTTGGTACGAAGCAACGTCTTATACCATAGATAAAGGAAAAATTACAAAAACCATAAATTTTTAGTTACATCACATAATATTTTTTTTTTAATAATTTTAAACTTACTACCTATTTCCTCATAAACGCGTAGAGGTATTAAATTGAAATTCATACCAAATACTCAAGTCTATAATACCTTTAAGCTGTAACAAAATCAAACTTCTATGTCAACGCAATCAAAAGAAACAGCAATTTAAGCTGCATATTTTGAAACTCGCAAGTACTCGCAAGGGAATCAAAACCTAAAGGGTACTTCCAGTCGACCTAGAATCTTGAAATTTGGCACGAAGCAACGTTTTATAGCACACATAAAGGAAAAATTCCGAAAACCTTAAATTTTTAGTTACATCACATAATAATTTTTTTTTTAATAATTTTAAACTTACTACCTATTTCCTCATAAACGCGTAGAGGTATTAAATTGAAATTCATACCAAATACTCAGGTCTATAATACCTTTAAGCTGTAACAAAATCAAACTTCTATGTCAACGCAATCAAAAGAAACAGCAATTTAAGCTGCATATTTTGAAACGCGCGAGTACTCGCAAGGAAATCAAAACCTAAAGGGTACTTCCACTCGACCTAGAATCTTGAAATTTGGCATGAAGCAACGTTTTACAATCGAGTCATATATATTTATATGACTCGATTGTCGTAATGAACGAACTTTGTAAACCTTGCAGGTTTGTACGGAACCCTCGGTGCGCGAGTCCGACTCGCACTTGGCCGGTTTTTTTTTCCTTCAAGACAATTAAATTAGGTATTAATATGAGTCACATGTTTAAGTGTTTTTGTGACATATAAACATACTAACTGTAGAATTTATTTCGTTTATAATAAACAAAAGACGGATTTTTTTTAGAATGTTTCAACCAACAAACTTTTAGTATTTAAAAAGTAAAAAAAAACAGTTGTATAAAACCTCTTTGGCATTCTTTACATTTTTAATCAAGCTGTAAGCCACAAAAAGTACCTAACAGACATTTTATATAGGTCATTTAAGTACCAAGGTCATTTCTTGTAATAATTCTAAAATCTTGTTATGTAAAACTCGCTAATGGATGTTCAATCTGCCATAGACATCGGTAAGAGGATAAGGCGGGAATCTGTCGAACCGCCATTACGATTTGACTTGTGGCCGACATCTTTGATTTTTTTCGCGCTATGTAAGTTGTGTTATGGAAAAGATTGAGTAGGTATATACATAATTAGGTACATACTACATATTAATATTAATTTGAGTATAGATGTTAAAAAATCCTTCAACGAAATGATAAATTAACAGATAACTTTTGATTTAAAAACTTGGGTTGGAAAAATAATATAGAGATTATTAAATAAGGCAACGGTTTACTCACGCGTATTTATCGGGAGTGCCCGACTAGTTTCGGTCCCAACTGGAGTCCTTAATAATGAGCTGACGCGGCGGAATATAGAGGTCAAAATTGATACTGTTCCAGTTATCATTTTTAATTACTTTTTGTGTAGTTTCTATAAATAAAGCTTTATGTAAGTACTTTATTTTTACTCAGTATATGCCGATAACTTTGTCTATAATTTATCAAAGTATTTAAAACAAAGTAAAATAGTGTTTCCATCCGAATCCGTGTTTCTATCCAAAGCTATCTAATAAAATACAATTAAATAAGTGTTTTCTAAGAAATAGTCTTAGCTGTTTCTGGGTATTCGATTTGCAAATTGGTTTACGAAAATTGAAAGTGAGGATACTTACTTTTGCAAATTAATATTTTTATAAGACGATAGTTGCTTTCTCGTTTTGTCTAAATACGTGCGTTATTATTATAGCTGTTCTTAGATTTTTGTATTTTATGTACTAGTCTTTATGAATCTTTCGAAAAAAAATCTAAAAGTCTTCTAAATAATATATAATTAAGAAAATAATTAGGTACCTACTAGTAATATAAGTGGTATTTAAAACATTACAGGGCTTTTTCCAACACGTGCCCCACAAATTGCATTATCTCTTCATCACATTAGTTATTGCACGTGTATTATAATTATCTCAGAAAAAATATCCCTATCTGGGGTCGCACGTGTAAAACTCATTCAACACAACAACCTCTATAGCAAAGTGACATTTCGAGAACCGTTACCGTTGGCAGAAAGCGTTCGAATGTTAAGAGGTGACAGGTGGTTTTTGGTTATAATTTCAAATTATAACCAACTAGCTGGAACTTTAAATAATCATTGATAACAATAGTACCTACAGACAAAATTTTATAAATAGTATACGTAGTAGTAGAAGGAGGTAGCACTTGACTAACTATTTTAGTATGTCTAGCCTATGAACTTTCTTAGGCTCTAGATTACCTGTGTAACAAATTTGATTACAATCGGTATAGTAGCTTTGGAAAAAAAGCGAGACGAATTTATTAAATAAGCATGAAAGTACCTATGGATTCAATAGCTGCTCTGTGGTTTTAAGAGTAATAAGAGTTTCTTGCCTTTTGGATTGTGTTCTTGGCTGTTCATGAAAGTCTCTAGTTACGAAATCGAATAAAAAAGGCAGTATGAAAAATAGATGTCAGATTCAGAGACAAACATTCATTACAATCGGTTGAGCTGTTTCGGAGGAGTTCAATTTCGTACACAGTGTAAAGTTTGTGAGCTGGTAATATCAGGATCTAGTAGAAATGATTTTGGAAAAAAAAACTTAATAGAAGTCCACGTTATTTTTTTGTCTGTGTCCTGGGTTTTAATCACGTGTTTAATAACTTCACCTACTCTAGGCAAACGCAAACGCAAAGGCAAACGCTTTACAATGTCCTCTTGACGTAAACGTCTCCATTACCTGGTCGTTGTACATCAAAGTATCGGTCGGGAGCGACGTCTCATTTCCTCTCACTGATTTCTTCTGCGAAATGGTTAACAAGAACTTTTGCAGGTTATGTTACTAATTTTTGATGTTGTTTTTTGCTTATGTGAGGTTTATGTGTTTAGGGACTCAATAGCTAGGGTTTGCATTTTTTTTTCAGTTTTTTTCACTTTAAACTTTTAAATATACGTTATTTCAGTACTTTTAGATTTTGAGCGTAGGTTGATAAGGAACCAATGTTTTATGGTCTCGTAATAGGCTTTCATGATGTGGCGCATTAATTATTCTTAAATGTCAAAAAAATATGACATAAGATATGATTTATCTTATGAGTTAAAAACTCATTCCATTATTCATAGGAATTAGGTATATTAGAGTATAAACATTACATACCTATATACAAATAAAACTATTTAGATACATAGACCGGCTTGACAAAAAATCCACCAAATTTAAATCATTAAAAAAAATATTAAACGAAGACACGGTTAAAAGGTAGTGTTCAATTAAAATCTTTTCCATTTGTAATCTCCATTATGTTATAATATGTACAGAAGGCTGTAAATACAGGGTTGTGTGACGTGCGGATATACCCGGCCTAGGTCGCGAGCCGGTCAAGGTCAGCCTGGTTGTTATTAAGAAATTAAACCTACTGATAATGTTTTTATGTTATTTGTAACATTGGCTATATATCCTATGGATCGTTTTCCAGTGATTTTAAAATGTATGCGTGCGTTTAAAGTATGATAGATATGTGTGTCTTTGTAACTATCTGGTGCTCCGCAGCTATTAAACGAATGAAACAATTTGGAAGCGGAATTTTTTAACTCGAAAGAGGTTCTACCGATGGTTCTAATATATGCTAAAGTAAAGTCTATACTAAAAATATGAGTGTTTTTCTAAATAAACATATCCGGGACGCTCCGGGGTAGTGGAAATAAGTAGGTAAGTTCACTACTATAGTCAACCTCGATTTTTACTCTTAAACATAATTTTTTCTCTATAATAGGGAAGATGAATTGGTATAAAAAGAAGACTTTTGAGTCGGTCAGATAGATTGTCAATCAAAAAATATTGGACAAGTATTCTTGCTTTTATATGAACAATAAAAATTACGAGATGGCTTGTAATGTAAGGACTTTACAAAATGTATACACAATTTGAGGTCACTCGTAAGTTCCATTCGCTTTAATTTGATCAATTTAATTTTAAGGGACATCATAAAAAAATCCGTAACCATCTTTCCCATTTCACTAAAGGACGGACATTGAAAACGAAAATCGACATACCTATTTCAATTAACCTAAGACAACAAGATGTCCATTAAAATAAGTAGCTTATAACATTTCCAACGTTTAATATTCTCAGAGAAACTCCCTTCGCGATATCAATTCATCTGGATGCATGTTATTCGATTTCAACGACGCGCAGTCAACAAATGGATTTACTGTATCGCTTTTTTTTAATGGTTGAGAATGCTACGCGTTTCAATTGAATTAAGGTTCGATGGAAGTCAGGAATTCCCACTTTATATGTATTTTGTGATGCACAAATTTTTAAATGTGATAAAGGTAGTTTAGTACAAGTGGGGTTTTCGAGTGGGATGAGAGAAGAGATGGATACGAGGTAGAACCCTTTTTTGTATATTGAAAGAATTTCAGAAGTCCGCTAGGTTTACAATTACAAAAGACATAAAAATGTTTGAAACATCTAAATCTTTGTAAAGTTTTCAGTATACAAAGATATTGTGGAGGCCTATGTCCAGCAGTGGCCGGATAGGGGGTTATGACGACACATTCCAGTATAGTTTTTGTGGCAGCCTTATGGTTCTATGCACGGAATTGTACGCCCGAGGTGCGGGTTCGTACCCAACGCCAGCAAAGTACCAATGTGACTTTTACAATTATATGTACTGTCTTAATTATCCCAAGACACAACTGACAAACGGTGAAGGAAAACATCGTTAGGAAACCTGGATTCAAAATATTCGCAAACCCGCACTGAGCTAGCTAAGTCTACACATGTTTATTTACATACCCATTAAGAGAGGACAATTGACTATAAAGCTATTTGAATATAAGACGTTCATGAATACAGATTAAATGCAGACAATCCGTACCAACCAACGTTTCTGAAGAAATTTTGCGAATAGATAAGGACCACATGTCATATGTAAATGTAGTGCTCTGGTTGATTTAGTTTACCTGTAATTTACATGTTAGTTTTTGAGTAATTTCAAACATTGAAAATACTAATAAATATAGAAATTAAAGCATAAAAAAAAATATGAAGAATTTTAAACAGGTTTTAACGAGATTTTATATTTTGTTTAATAGGAACATAGTTACATATTTACTAAAGATTTAAAGAAAACTAACTGTTACTCACCTGCTGGTTGGCTGGCTGCAAAAAAGAACACTCCTTTAACGAAGTCGGATGTAAGTAGCGTATGTGTTAATCCAAGGTGTCAGTTAACTCCACATTAAAATTCATCGTTATCAACACAGCCGTTAAAACTTGAAGATATATCAAACATACAAACACAGTAACAAACTTTCGCATAAATAATATTCGTGTGAAAATACTGATTAAAAGCAAAGATGTTATCAAAAACAATTCTATAAGCAAACAAAAACTTCAAATCTCACCTTTGACATTTCACAGCCAACAATCCTTGTCGTTCGTAAGTTCACTTTAAAAACGTGGTCAGCACAACGCACAGACAGACAGTTTGAGCAAAACACTCTCGTATAACGGACATAATGGCTACGTCATACACAGTTGAGTGCTGTCACAACGGTGCGCGCACGGAGGACTCAACTAATGGAAGGCATCATTTAATTTTTGTTACATTGTACTAGTTTCTGAGGTATAAAATAGTATAATATAGGTATAATCTGAGGTAAAAAAATAAGGTTTTTGGATCTTAATTAGTATTAGTCAGTAAAGTTATAAAGTCTCTCTCTGTCTTTGTTAAATTATGGTGCAATGTAATACTTTGAAATATGTCTTCTTTGACGTACGTATATATTTTTTATTTATTTATTAAGGACATTTCCATTACCTAATTAATTAAATGTATAAATAAATGCGGACAACATCACGTACATTGTTCTGAACCCAAAGTAAGTTGCTAAAGCACTTGTGTTATGGAATTCAGATACAACAAAGGTACCACAAACACCCAGACCCGAGACAATGTAGAAATGTGAATACATTGACTCGACCGGGGATCGAACCCGTGACCTCAGAGCTAGCGTCATCTTGAAACCGGTGCGTACGCCACTCGACCACGGAGGTCGTATAATGTTATGTCGTTGTCGCTTTTAGGCATGTTATTTATTTTTTTGCTTTATCCATGTTGAATACCTCCCTACTTATTACTTTAACTTTTACGATAATATAATTATATCTGTCGTTTTAAGATTGTTTTTTCAGATATCAATAAAATTATATCTCCCTAAATCAACAGGAATGTTTTTAGCGAAACACTTTCTTCATTTTCTCTAAAGAATTTTCGTCTCTTCGCAATCTCTACAAGATTAATCTGAATCACTCCATTCCCTATTCCTCTGTGTCGCTAACACTGTTACTGATGTCTGTCTGACGCACGTAGCACTAAGTTCCATGGATTACAAACATAAGTACCTACAGCCAAGCTAACTCAGTGCATCTTGACTAAACAGACATAGGTGACGAATATGACGAATGAACCACAAATATACGCAATAAGTTAGGTCTCGGATTTTAATGATAAAGATATTTTTACGAATATTTGCAAGAACATGGTAATAGGGATGATGATAATTTTTTTTGTCCGTCTTGTATTTTTTTGTAAAATAATGGATACGTATTTTTTATTTTTCTCGCAAACATAAATTGACCAAATTACAGTGAATAAAACTTACGCGTGACGTCACGATTGAGTATAAATTTTACCATATCGTTACGTCACAAGCCCCCTCTCCTAAACTTTAAAGCAGTTAATCTTTGTCAATTCTAGTCTTTCTGAAAAAGGAAAAAATACGTGTCTCATACTTTGAGGGACTAATAAGATTTTTTCCTTTTATACCCAGTCATCATTCCTATTGACATGTTACAAAAATTTCACTCCATAATATTCTCCATTATATATTAGAAAGACTGCACAGATAGCCGAGTGGTTGAGGTCATCACGCCATACCCGCTGTGCGCGTCGAGTCGCTGGTTCGATCCCCGTGTAGTGCAAGAATTTGTGTGATTCGCGAATGCTTGTTCTGAGGCTGAGTGTCTTTGTGCATGTTTTTTGTATGTTTGTGAAACATGCGACACAAGGATAAAAATCCTTACTGCGGAAGTCGTTTTTTTTTTAAGTAAAACCAATACACAACAAAAGTTATAAACTCTAAGGTCTAAAATGTAAAAAGGATAAGGATTAATATAAGTATTATGGCTCCGACGTTTGTCCATCTGTCAACAGGCGATCGCAATTGTTTTGTTGCTGAATTTGCTTCTTCAAATGCATTTTTGGTTCGCATCTCTGAAACCACAGAATTACGATGGAAAGTAGGTTCAAATATTTGTGATTTTATCGCATTGACTAGAATTTAATACTTAAAATACACATGCCGCTGCAGAGTGCAGCATATGAAATCTGATATAAACTATAAAAATATTTCATCAAATAACAAACTGTAACCTTTGAAGCTCGATAATAAAATATGGAATTAGTCTATGCCTTGTCTATACTTACACATTTTATACGCCATTAAACAGCATATGTTGTAGATATAAACTGTTCGACTGATATCTCGTAAAATCGGCGATTACGAAACGTAGGGCGACCTCCCTACGGTGCCTACAGCCTGCAGTTTTATTGTTACTAGTTTAATAACTCTATATCTTATAATAACATCGATCCGTGAATGTCCCACGGATTGGCAAAGTACTCTACCAATGTATACCTTTTTAATAGCAGGCATTTCTGTCAGTGATTATTCTCTTGTTAATAATTATTGACGCAGATTCTGTTTCAGGATTTTGCAGGTCGCTCTGTTGCAATAGAGTTATTGATAAAGAAAATCTAGGTTCATCAGGTAGATACTTCATTTTAAAATATTGGTTACCTCTTGAAAACGCAACAAAGTTAGTGAAACGTATTGAATAAATAGATCACTAAGTCACTTGTCAGTAAAAAGTGTAATGAAAAGTGGACAAAATCTTTATATTTGTTTAGGTACGCGATAAAAGAGAAAACAAGTATCTGAATTTTTTCTGGAAATATATGAGGCTCCACTTTCCGTCACTGTCGATCACCAATCCCACGACTCATAAATTAGGTAGATGACAAATAAATTTCTAGTTTTATTTGTATTTAGTCTATTTGGACGAAATCCTCAGGAATGTTACGACAAAAATCGTTAACGAAGAGGCTTTTTACATTGTATGTATGAAAATATAACCTTAAGTAAAATTAATATTTAGTACTTGAATGTTTTAATTAAACCATTATTTAGTGTTGTCATCAATGAAATACTGAAGCACTATTCTCATATTTATTATAACTAAGTAGTTAAATATGATGGTGACACGCGACGCCCGAGGCAGGTAAGTTTTAATATTTTTTAATTGACTGCCAGTGCGATGTATGGTGTAGTCAGGGCTATCACGAAATTTTTGTAAATTAATTTAATTTAAAATGGAAATTCAATTCGTGTGTAAAGTGTTACTTTTATAAACATTACCTACTACATTTACTTCGTGAGAGATAATTACTAAATTACATACAATATTTACTAAATTTGTTATGAAAGTAATTTAACATGGCTTTGGCAAAGAAAACCCTTCAGATTTTAATTTAATAAATGTAAGTCTTAATTCTTAAATGTTTCTTCTATTTATTATTGAACAAATAAAGAACATTTTTTATCAAATAAAGATTCTAACACAACCAAAAATAAAAAAAATACTTCAATATCTCCTGCGTGCCAACCCTACACAACCTACAGGGTGTGAACATAATTAATTATACTCTAAGTGAGAGTACGCGAGGGTTGTCACGCGAGTACATCTGGATTCACGTCAATGGTGGCCCGTAATTGTTATTGAGACCTTCACGTTAACGTAACGTAGCATCACATATGTCAAGTGGGCTGTATTACGTCTTTTTTGTTTTACTCACTTAAATTACGGCTTAATTAAGATTTTACTTGTTTTTGACTTGTATGGAGTTGGAAACTAAACTCAGAATAACTTATTACAACTGTTGAATATATTAAAGATACAAGTTGGTCAAAGTCAATAGGTTGATAATGAATCCTTGATCCAAATAAAATAAAATCAATCTAGTTGAACAGGTCTACAACCTAACACCATTTTTTTCAGTTTCGTAGTGAAAACTGTGCCTTTGTTGACTCATAATGTTCCGTAATGAAATTATGACGAATGTTTGATTAAATTCCTAAGAGACTTGCTTTCAACTACCGTTTATTTTATAAACCGTTAGGTACTGAATGGATAGCCGAGTGGTAAAGGGTCACTACGGCAAGCTCGACGCGTTTCGGGTTCAGTCTTTGCGTAGGACAAGCATTTGTATGATCAACGATTGCTTGTCTTAGGTGTCTATTTGCATGTAACTTGAATCTTTTTGAAACACCTGCGACACAAAGATTTCATTATTTAGTGCGTAGTTTATTAATAAAATCGGATTGACTACTTTAACGAAAAGTTAATACACTTTATAGAATATACAAAACAGAACTAAATTAGTATGAAAGATTCAAAACTATTATCATGCTCGTTATTCCGTGACTCGTGACTCGTGATTACTACGTAGACGCCTACGTCGTAGCTTCGCGCTACGGCAGTGCTACATTCTCGAGATTGGCTTACACAACTGTGACAATGACTGTGGATGAATGTGGAAGTTAAATAAATTACTACAAGTTTAATACAAAACTTGATTTTTGATGACCAATATTCGTTTTGTCATCACACATACATATTTTCGTCTTTACACATTCGAAACATGTTTTTGACATTTACCATTTCATATTCTTGTCGTCATTTCTTGTGTACCTACCTACCTACTTATATAAAACACTATTTTGTGTGCAGGTAATGGCGAGCAGGCACGGGTAGCGCAGCGGGCGGCATGGCGGGCATGCCCGTGCTCGGGAACAGCGTCGGAGCCGGCGAACTGCGCGACACCAGCCGCGGTAAGCATCACACACGTTCTTTAACAATAATTTATATAATCGTTGTCCACTTGTGGGTGGTGGACTCGGCAATCTTTGTCCCAACATTACAATTTAAAATAGCTAAAATACAGCATAATTTGTTCCCAGGTATTACGTAATAAATCGATCGTTTATACATACATACATACATACATGTTTGTATATCAATACATTAATTGGAAATATTGGAATTCCAACTGCGCACCTGTTTGTTGTGAAATGTGCATTTCATTTCGTTGACCTTGGGACATATTTTGAAGTAATACCTACATGAGGCTTTTGTTTTAATTGAAATATTTTTTATTTGGTTAATACAATGTCAATCTTTCCTTTATACTATGGCATAACAGATTTTTACCCACCTTTAAAACTTTCTAATTACATACGTCGCAGTATAGATAGATGGACTATATTTTATTTTATTTTAGGATATTTAAAATAATATTATTTACTTCAATCGCTTTTGTAACAGTGGTAAAAAACTGTAGTTAGGTATTAAAACTTTACGTTTAAAAGAAATCTATTTATAAAAAAAATGTAGGTACAGCACGTGTGAAAAAAATGCAGTTTTAAATTCAAGGCATAATTTTAAGATCGAGGTTTAAAATAATGAGGCTTCATTCGATTGGAGCACCCGTCCGCCGTGCGGTTCACTAATTTCTTAATCTTGAGTCAAGCTTTATTTGCGTCGATTTGGGTCGAGTACAGGAGTGTGTTTATGTTGACTTAATGGTATAGAGTGATGCTGAAAAGACAGACAATATCGAGTCACTCACATTTTCAATCAAAAAGATATTTTATTTTATAATCAAATTTTCCTTTAAATTTTGTAATTTATTAGAAATCATATTCAGTAATTTTTACATAATTGAATTCCATGTTTAACCTTCTTAACTCTCACATTAATTCGTGTAGTAGTAAGTAATGAATTTACAAAATGTTAAATTAAACAGTCTGCAAATCGAAATCAACATTCACTTAACACATTAATTTTTTTTATTTCAAACATACCGTTTTCCAGCCTCTCTCGAAACGTTACAATAATGACTCTAGGTGCACTGCAAGCATCTGTTAGGACTCTGGATTACATAATTTTTGAAAGAGTTGTAAGGTGATTATGCCTTGGAGATGTTTACTTTATAACATCTAATGTGTGTTATTGTGTTTAGAGGCGAGCAACAGGTCGTCAAGCAGCGGCTCCCGGCGCGGCTCCTCCCCGCACCACGCACAGGTGACACACTGGAATACTCTCTAACTTCTATAACAATATGCAAAATAAAGAAATCATATTTAGAAAAGGAACAATTCCAAGACGGAGTGATTATAATAATATTTTAGAAGTTTCCTAGGCAGTAATACCTATAAAGTAGCTCACATTATATTCTAGTATTTTTTTCCTGTATATAGGACCATGAGACGTGTGACGCGACCGTCCACAAGCCTGACCTGACGAGGACGCGGCCCACCAGCTATGACCGGGAGTACCACGATAAGGTCCCTACCATGGTGAGCATCTACTGTTATATCTACGTTTCAAATAAGTGAGATAAGTATCTGTAGTTTGGAATGTAATTTGAATGGCTAATTATAATTATTGATTGAGAAACTTTCGTTAGTATTTTAATCTCACTTCTTTTCAGTCACCTTTTTTGATATAAGACTCTCATGTTACAAGGTAAGTTATCATTTCCACCAAAACGGCTCGAGCGATTTTTATAAAGTTTGATATTCTTTCGCGTACATAGAACATTTATTCGTGAACACTGATTCGGTTAAATACTGAAAACATTCCTCTATTGACTTACTACTTAAAGAGTACTCCCAAATATCAAATAGCGTTACTCTATAATAAGTAAAGAAAATGAAACAGGGACGTTGCTAATTCAGGCGCTAAAAACAAACAAACCGTCCCACATCGACAACTACTAATAACTTATCCCAGTTCTATTTCTGCTAACTGCTATATTTGTTAACTGATTGCCGATTATTCCATCAAGCAACAGCTGACTTAACGATCTACAAGTTACTGCTAACTTGATTGTAGTTAAGTAAAGGTGTCGGTAATCACTGACTTATATAGTTTGTGCCGGGAATATAGAATAGAGGGAAGTGCCACTTTACTGGCCTTAGTGTTTTGACCTCCGGTGTCATCGCCACTAACAACTAGACCCACAGGCCAATCAAGAACAGTGAAACTATTAACCATTATTTTAAAGAGAAACGACATTTAACGCCATGTCATGTCTCGCTAACGTTATGTCAATAATTCTAGGCCCTTAAGACATAGTTTCCCAAACATTTACATTTTACATGGTAAAGTTGATCGTCATCTCATAACACTGACACACATACGTAGCTTGAGTGGCACTTCCTTCTACTCTTATGTTGTGTGGTTGCGTGGGTGTGAAGTAGCCGGACCCAGCTTAGTTAAGTAATCACTTTAATGGGTTAAGTAAGGCTTCTTCTCCGCAGTTTAATTTTAGTAAGATTATTAGGAAAATGTGTTTTAGTTTTGGTTTGCATTAACTTTTAAACTATGCACGTCAGGAAAAGTTCAAGAGATATTTAAATAAAGTACATCGGTAAAAGGTACAATATTTTGACCAATCAGTGAACATTAATATGACGCGATATCGTATCACACCATTTTCCTGGACAGTGATTGGTTAAATAACGACACGAGATTGTGTAGACTTAATCTTACGCATACATATTGTCTTATGGGCTAACTCACACTGAACATAGATTCAAAATATATCACGAGCAAATACTGCCATTCTAAAAAGAAAACTTGGCCGCCATCTTTAATTTTCTTTACATTTAATTAATTCCACATAAGTACCATAAATAACGTGAAATATGTTTTTATGAAACAATATTTGTCACTGCAAATCATTCTCATTCACACAGCATCAACATATGTATATCTAAGACGAATTAATAGAAAAGTAAGGTAATCCAAACTTAGCTTTACCGGCGAGAGTGGCGCTAGTAACGTTGTCTTTACTTTAAAAGCTGTATAATTTGTTAGGAAAAAATTTAGTTCCAATTTTCGTCACCGGCAGATATAAGTTGGTCGTATTTTACTTATTTCTTAAGTAATCACTTTGTAAAGACAACTTCTGTGCTTAGTCAAGCAAAACGAAGCGTTATTCTGTTTTGTTTTTGTTCACATTATCACAGAATTGTTCTTCAATATGTATTGTTTAGTATGTTTCACATTTATCGTTAATTGTTTTTGTGTTAAATTAAGCAACTAAGCATTTATATATTTTATTTAATTCGTTAATTAAATAAGATAATACAATAAGAATGATATTAAATTGAACCGTGTAAAACTCGTAATTCATTTGCAAGTGTCATTAATATACAATGGTTTATTAGTCATGTCATGGGTTTTGACTTTTACAGATTTATCGTATCGTCAACTGAGTATTCGGCAAAGGCGAAGGCTATCTAAATAATATAATGCAACAGTTCCCCACATTTACTTATCGAGATGTTTCGACTAGTTTTGCACCGAATTCCCTAATCATGAGCTGAGCGGTGATGTTGTTTGGAACTGTTCGGGTATTATCGATAAATATGCCTGAAGAAAGTTCCTGTAAGAAATGAGCGATTAAGTTTCTCTTTTTTATTAATTCATTAATAACTATAAGGTCATAAGTAGGTACCTGTCTCTTGTGCATTATGAAACTTTGTAAAACGGGATGAATAGTGTTTCAAGTGATGAATAGAAAATAGATTTTTTTGAGAGGGTCGCATGCATTTGCTTTCATAAAAATGCTTATACACAATTTGAGAGCATTCATATAATCTTTTTATTTTGTCTTGTTAACGCCCAAATCTTAACAAAAAATCTGTTTCTATCCAAAATACCTCTTTTCACCCCTTTTTACCGTGTCTTATGTTTGTCTACCAGGCGACGTTAAGCGGTACTGGTGTGGTGACCCACACAGCTCCGTCTTACGAGGAGCAACGCGCGAACCCCGCGCTGCTCAGCCGCGGCGCCAGCGGCACGCCCGGCGGCCGCAGCGTCAGGGATGACGGCTACTGCTCAGCTAGCAGCACGCCCAGAGCCTTCGGTATGAATATAAACTGTTGTTTTGTATCTATCTAGTTGTTGCTTACCATCATTATAGTGTAATGAAGGACAAACTGTTCACAGTTTATTTTGCATGATGATTTATAATATATACATTTTTTGGCAACTTTTCCATAATTTATCACCGTTTAAATTCCCTGGACTTCCACGAATATTTCAAGACCTAAATGAGCCGAGCCTTTCTCGAGTTTTAGCGAGACTCCTCTCCGTCTAAACAAACTGCAAATGTTATCATAGGTCGAGAGCATTGTATTGAATTGAAACATATAAGTTACGCACGTAACTGTGGCCAATGGTTTGTCGAAAATTATTATCATTTTCAAACATATTCAACGATTAGCATCAACGTTAGCGCTTGTCGAAATCAAATTCTACTGTCCCAACGCTCTGTAGAAATATTGTCTGCTCGGCTAGTTGATTAAGTGACAATGTAATTCTCACAGTTACTTACTTTACTAATGAAAGATGAAAAAACGAAAACAAAACTCAAACACGCACCTTACCGCTTTATACATTTACTACAACACTGTGTATTGAGCAAAAGGGAGAAAACAACCAACTAAATGAACTTTAATACAATAAAGACATTCTTAAACCACAATATCAACTGCAAAGTTAACAAACCAAACAGTCGCAATATTTCATTAAAACAACTACTTACAAGTTACTGCAATAAATATCTGTATCGAATCATGGAATGAAGGGAAACCTCTACCACGAGACCTTACAACTAATATCCCAGATAATGTGGGAGTGAGACAGCGCGTCACTTTGTAGAGCGCCATCTCCTTTCCACAAGCACAAGAATACTTTAAGATACATTGGTAGGCGTTCAAAGAGGAAATATATTAAAAACTGTGAGAGGTAGCCACCAGGTGGCGTTCGGAGCTTCGTGGCAAGTTATTGGCTCTCGAGTGTTTGCCGGCCACTCGTGCTTGACGGGGCACAAAACTTATTTAGTCGAGGTACAATACCTGGTGATTTGATTTGTTTAGTAAATTCTATTGCTGACTTGATTATAGTTACAGTATAAGTCCCCTTTGCTTATTTATTATTGGGGTGGAGATGGATCCAAGAAATCACAATCGCATAAAAATTTAGGATTACTGAAGTTGGTTAGGTAGTCTTAAATTTTCTCATTTTCCAGTTTCTAGGATTTTCATACAAAAAAAGACGAGTTCCTTTACTATCAGCTTTCTTTTCACGGGGTGAATAATAGGAATTTATCCGGTCTTTTTTAAAGACTTACACTTTCTCTATGAGCTATGAGGGAAAAATTTGTGTATGCTGCTTAAATTTTTCCCGAAAAGGTCCCACTTCTGGCCAAAAGATTCATTCATAATAATTTGTATATATAATAATAAGTAAAAAGTTATTGAAAAATACCGAAACTATATGAATCAAGTCCATGTACGTTAATGTTTAAAAAGCTTCAAAGCTCATCTCCTGAGCAATCTAAATGAGACCGAATGCATAGGATAGTGTTCTTAATTGTGAATGCAAATGCTTGGTTTAATTACACCACTAGTCCCAGTCTTTACTTGATTGGAGTTTATGTACTTAATATTGAGTTTGATTTTAATAGGTTGTTATTGTTGTTTCCTAATACTGACGCTCCGCTATCTGTTCGTCCGTCACCAGGCTATATTCCATGAACGGTGATAGCTCGACGGAAATCACAGATGATGTGTGTTTGTTGTCAGTTGCTATGATTAATATTCATTGCGTAATTTGTATGTCTTTATATGTAATTACTTTGTATATTTATACGCTATTAAAAAGGAGGGGTTCAGGTATTGCTTTTTAATAGATATTTGATAATATCAATCATTTTTTAAGAGCCTATCAAATACTGAGGCCTAAGACTTTCAGGTAATATAGAAGTTAATGGTAATCGCCCATAGATGTAAAATAAAACACTGGATTCGACAAATTGCGAGCGATACAGTATTTTGAACCTTAACTCTTTAGCATTAAAGTTGCAGTTTAACTTACATTTTAAATATTCGAATACATACGTGAGCTTTTCAATAACATTGAATATAACAACTATCGGACATAAAATTCAACAACAGATCAATACATCGTACGCTGACCTTGAAATACTCGCTCATTAATTAAAATTCGTACATTCCACAGCCGGCTGCAAAACGTATATTGAATCGGGAAAAATACCGATGCATCGGTTCAATTATCACAAATTCCTACCGCATCCATTCCTCTCTGGCATTAACCGTCCATTTTTGAATTCCAATAGACTTCTCACCTCATCATTTCGGAATTTTTCCGCGTCGGAATCCTATTATGCTGGGGCCGGATGCCACCGGCGTTATTAAGATGTCTTCGGAATCCGTAGATCCGAAGTTCGGATGCAAGAATGAGCGGTATTAGATGGTGAGGTGACTCATCGATATGCAAGAGTATGTGGACAGAAGATGAGTGCTGAATTAATTTGCTAGTTTTGGATAGAGTGTAGATCAAGAGTGAGGGGTTTGAGGTGTTTTAGTCCTAGTGCAGTGTGCATGAAGCAAGATGCCTTATTGTTTGTGAGTTGTAAGCTTTGTGTGTCACAAAAAAACAAACAGTATTGTTTTGTACCTCTTTTGACGATATTGATGTAGTCAGTGAGTTGACCAACCACTGCAGAAGGTTTTCTCAATTCGTTTTTATTTTTATTACCTGAGTTCCTCAGTTCTATTCGGACTGGATTGACCAATTTCATTAATTCTTTTTTATTTAACGGGAAATAGCTGTCACTTGTTTTCATTATACATTCCATCAAGTTTGACTTAGTAGTTTTTGTTTGTAGTCAGTTATATGTTTTTGTCTTTAAAAATATTAGGTAAAAATACTAGATTGGTAAGGTCTAAGCTAGACTGTAATTGAGGTCTGAGTTTCTCAAATATAATTACTATCAAAATTTAATTGAGCAACCTTGAAATTGGATCAGATTGCACGGACTGTGGCCATTAGAAGACCAGGTCATGTTATTTAGGAGACTGGAACATATTGGGTATATAGACTTTACAGAATTAATTAACAGATTTATTGTAACGTTACGGTACCACATAGGCGAAATAAAGCCGTAGCTTTTTAGTCAATGTTCGGTGCGGTAAGTACTCTTACATATAGGATACCATGTAAATAAATAAGGTTTGTGTATGATTATGTTTATTATTTCTTTACTCTCAAATGACTTACACACTTGAACAATTTGAATCACATTAAAAATTAGCGAAGCAGCCCCGTTAGTCAGTGATAGTGACATTTCTATGATCATTAACATATCTATCATATATATACAGATGAAATTTTAAAGTCATTTCATTTCCGTACATTTTAGCGTTTTATAATTAAGCTAGAGGAGTGGAGGGGCTGCAGTTCCAATTTAATTACACTTAAATTCTAAAGGTTAAATTTTACGAATACTTATACTTTATACTTTTGTGTTTGATTATAACCGTACACTATTAACACTACCGTAGACTTTGCTTAGATACTGATTTTAATGCCCGGCCTTTCATATGATATCAAAAGGTATTTGATTAAAACTTTTCTTTTCAGACAACAAATCTACGAAAGGTTCGGTGGTGACCCTGTCCTGTTATAAGAGTAAGTTTTAAATGACAATAAAATAGTTTTGTAGAGTTTCCATTGTGGTTTAATATATTGTTTCGTTTACAGAGGAACCCAAAATACAAATAGAGGAGGAATGCTTCTATAGTGAACCGAATAAACGACTCAGGACGAATAGTATCAAGACTGGTATGGATATTTTTTTTGCGTCTTTATATTCGGGATAAATGATTAAGTTACATATTTTGACAGTAAGCGCCTAGATTTCTACCCCCGCGGAGAACAAGTATTTATGTGATCCATGAATGCTTGTTCTAAATGTGGGTGTCTTGTGCATGCATCTTAAATGTTTGCCCCCCGCGGAATAGGGACACTAGGCCGGGTTCATTTTCGAATTATAGATACAAAAACGACGTATTTTTGAAGGCTTATTTGCAGAGGCTTTTTTTGGAACATGCAGCTATTATTTTATGATGAGAACCATGTAAGAATCAACTCAATTATCACAACTTTAGTTCGGTTCGATCGCCTCGACAAGTTTAGTTTTTAAAAGAATTCTAGTGTTGTTTTAAAGCTTATTAACTTCTTTTAAATTAAGAATATTGCTTCCACGTTGCGACCATCTAAGAAATGATTAAAGACCAAAGACCAAAGATATTCGAGGAGTGTTTTTTTTAATCAAAACCTAAAACGACTTCTCTACTTTTATATTTCTTACTCTGCGTTGTACAGAGGCTGATGATGGGCGGGAGACCTGGGGCACGGGTGCGGACTTCCTGCTCTCCATCATTGGATTCGCGGTGGATCTCGCCAATGTCTGGCGGTTCCCGTATCTCTGCTACAGGAATGGGGGTGGTAAGTACTGCATTGATGTTGTTTTGGAAACCTTGGAAGTGATGGTGCTATTTAACATATAACATATTCTGATTCCGATAAAAAGTTAATACATACTCCCCCTCCTCCCCCCCCCCGATCAGCTGCTATATTTTGTTAAATCATAATCATTGTTAATAATAAAAAAACGATCTTATATGATTTCTTTTGCAGGCGCATTCCTGATCCCTTACACGTTGATGCTGGTGTTCGGTGCTGTTCCACTATTCTACATGGAGCTTATTCTCGGACAGTACAACCGGCAGGGACCGATCACGCTCTGGAAGATATGCCCGCTCTTCAAAGGTAGGGTTAAATATGGCAGGGGTTTTTATGCAGGGTGAATCAGAAATTAGAACCGAAAGTAGGTGATAGCTAGTCTTATAGGATTAATCTCCGCAAGGATATGTGTAGGTACAAAGTTTGGTGACGATTGTTTAGTATTTTTTGCGTGAAAGTGTAACACACAAACTATAATCTTTAATTGTCATAATAATATTAATGTTATAAAAATAAAACAATATGCTGATACCCTTTTCATCTGGTCTATCCAAGATTGACCCAATATGATCAATTAGATTGCGCAATCTTCAAAATAGTGCAATATCACGGTGTTTTGAACGACGAAACGTTCAATCACATTGTACATCTAAGTTAGTGTAAAAGTTCACTTTATCATTTTTACGATATTATTCAGGAGCATCCGGGCTTGAGCCCCTAAGTCCTCCTTGATGCGCTATTGTGCTTTGACCAGTAAAGAAAAATAAAAAATGGTCGTCAGTGGTTGGGTGTGTGGTATAAATTAAACAGAAAGCATTTATCTTACAAACACTATAGTAGTTGCCTACACCTAAAAAAGAACAAAAAATCGTGTTTCGGAAGGCAAGTTCAATTGTGGGTTATGTATCTTTCACAGTCGTTATAGGGACATTGAAGATAGAAAGTTAGACAACCGATCTTATTAAGGGGTATCGTGATTGATGCCCAGGATTGAGGAGGTCAGATAGGCAATCGCTCCTTGTAAAACACTAGTCCTTAGCTGCATCCGGTAAGACTGGAAGCAGACCCTGACGTAGTTGGGAGAAGGCTTTAGCGGATGACAATCATGTCTTCTTTTGCTCGCAGGTGTGGGGTTCTGCGCGGTGATGGTGGCTTTCTACGTCTCCTTCTATTATAACGTCATCATCGGTAAGTCGTGTATAACCGGACAGACAACAGACCTAGGTACTAAATATGCGCGAGAAAACTCGTTGAAACGGTTAAGCAGTTTTAGAGGAGGGTTTTAAATTTATTTTGATTTGGGTTATTTATTCTGTAATGATTATTTTTTTGATTCCTGTTTCTTGTTTTGATTTCATAATCGTAAAACTCCTTGATAATTAATCATAGATCACTACCACTACGCAAGACGTTATTGAAACTATACGTGTGCCAAAAAAAAACATATGATTTGATATTAAAAACATTTCTTTTCGATCTTTTAGAACAGAAAAACAGAACAGTACACGAAAATCGAAAGCAAAGAAAGTAATCTTGTTGTGTAAACATAAAAAACACGTGGAGGTATAGAACAAATTGGTTTTTCCAATGAAATTGGTTGATTTCTCACATGTTTTAATGAGGTTTGAAATTATTTTGATATTCAGACCAGTGGACCTAAGCTTGCAATCTGCAGGCCCCAACGTTTGGACGCCATCCAAATCTAGATAACGGAACCTAACACCTTATATCTCTCTATTAATATGACTTATACCAACACACACACACGACCACATATCCACACGAAAGCTAGGTATAATTATCATGTTAGCAACATTATTCGTCGAGATAGTGTTTCCAGAAGTTGAGGATATTAAAGACGGCAAACGGTCATATTTAAGAACCACAGTTAACCACACTATTGTAAGCCAAGGGTTGACGTGACAACCAGTCTTGCTAAGGGGTATCGTGCTGCCCAGGTAACTGGGTTGAGGAGGTCAGATGGGCAGACGCTCCTTGTAAAACACTGGTACTTAACTTACTGTAGTTACATCGGGCTAGAATGAAAACCGAAACCGATATAGATGGAAAAAGTTTAGGGTGATGACTATTGAGCAGTCCTCTGATAAATCCCTATTGGTTTGGACATTCTATTTGACAATGACCAAGATAACATAATACTTGAGGATTACGTTAAACTCTCCTCCTCTCATAAATGTGGCGATGCGAACATTACGAATTCTCAAGAGATTACGTCTTCTAAATAAGGACTCATTTAGGTTTAACTCATCTACTTACCACCCATTCTTTTCATCCAGGATGGGCGTTCTACTTCCTAGTGTCATCAGCTCGGTCGGAGCTCCCGTGGGTGCACTGCGACAACTCGTGGAACACAGACCAGTGCTGGGACTCCGGCCGGGACAACGCTACCAACAGGACTGATGTCCGCTACCAGGGACCGCTGTCGCACTTCACTCCGGCTTCAGAGTTCTTTCAGTAAGTGACGAGGTTATTAAAGTAGGAAAAATAGTTAAAAATCTCTGGATTCATGGGAAGACATATAAACAACCACAAGAGGCAATTCCTGTGGTTTTCAGCCAGCAATTTACTAAGGACTGTAGCAAACTGAGACTAACTGTACTGTTACGTACTGTAGGACACTGAACCTTTATCATCTTTAAGCAGTTTATACATATGTTTTCGTTCGTTGACTTTCATTGCTTACCGTCTTATTTTTTTTAAATGACTTGTGTCGCTTTAATTATTAAAAGAAAAAATTACCTACATAGGAACCTTAAAGTGAGCTTTTTTTATTTCCTATTCAATATTTTGACCGCTCGGATAGCCGAGTGGTCTAAGCAAAAGCTACAGGGCGCGACGGGTCGCGGGTTCGATCCTAGCGTAGGACAAGTATATGTGTGATAAACGAATGCTTTTTCTGAGTCTGGATATCTTTGTGCATGTAACTTGAATGTTTCTGTAAGCCCCACGACACAAGGATTAAATTAGTGAAGTACTTACTCTGGGTTAATTCTAAATCAGAAATATCCTTTCATTATATTTCAAAGTTTACTTCTGATACAAAAAAAACCTTGAGTTATTCTTGAAAACCAGTTTTTATATTGAGACTCGTTTAGCCATTTCGTAGTAATGTATATACACAATTCTAGACGTATAATGCCCAATCAGAGGTGCCGGAAATTGACCCTATTCCCAAGGTGATGTGCGTAATGTAATTTGTCTGTGACGCCGAACCCAATATGTGAGAGTAGCTTAGTTTTGAATATCTTGCTTTTAGACTATACTGTGACGTAAATACTGAATGGAGGTTTATTTTGTCACTCTAAATAGGATGTCATGTTTAATGGAATATTAAAATGTAAAATTAAAAGTTCATTTATTTCTTTCTTTATAAATGTTCACAAACATCTTCTGTGTTATTAAGTCGTAAGTATGGTGTAATCGTACATGCCCTTGAACATTTGCAAATAAAAGATTTATCAGATTTTATACATCTTTGTTTTTTTTATGATGATTCTTCTTTCATATCTTGAAGAGTTGAACTACTATTTAAATCAGCTGTTAAGATATGGTAGAATTCTTTGTCTTAACTTTTCTCCTGTTTTTATCATGAATAACATAAATGATATTATTTCAGCCGAGCTGTCCTTGAGATGCAGAATTCCGAGGGCCTGAATGACTTGGGTTTCCCCAAATGGCAACTGGCGATCTGCTTGGGACTGGTGTACGTCACTCTCTACTTGTCGCTGTTCAAAGGTGTCAAGAGCTCTGGTAAGGTTCATTAAAATATATAAATCTGATTTTAATGGAGAAATTCTTCATCTTCTTTGTCTTTAAACTCTTGGCAAAGTGGTCGTGGACGTCACAGCAGGATTGGTTGCATACTTAACTATTCTTCGCCATTCCTCTCGTAACGGAGGTTTTCTGGTACATTCGTGAAGCTAGCCTTTTTGAGCAGACTTCTTGAGGGACCAAGAATATATTTGGGGAAATACAATGGGTAGTAGTGTAACTTCAGTGTTTGTGAAAACCCGGCGATACAAAGAATAATTTTCATTGTGCCCAAAAAATGTTCTCGCATTTTGTTTCGAAGAGACGAGCAAGGCAAACGCTGACGTCGATACCGATCTTTGAAGTGGTTTCAAAATCTCTCGTTATTCAATTGTTCCTTTAATACGGTTACTTCTCAGGTAAAGTGGTATGGATGACAGCGACGATGCCATACGTGGTGCTCTCCATCCTCCTTGCTCGAGGACTGCTGCTGCCCGGCGCCACGCGAGGCATCGCCTACTATCTGCAGCCAGAACTCACCAGGCTGAAGGATACACAAGTAGGTTCTAGTTTTAAAGATCTTTTCTAGAAGTTTATTCCTTAGCTAGCAATTTTAATTAGCACGAGTAAATCTACATATTCAATATTGTGAGTTGTTTAAGAATAAAGACATTTGATTTATAAATCGCCTTGAATAAGGTCGAAAGTTTTAATTTTATACCCCAACGCTAAAAGAGGTGCGAGTCTGTCGGTAGCATCATATCTCCCGAACAGATTGAATGATTTAAATTTTCTTGTGTACTAAAGTTGTATTGTGCGATTTTTGTAAAACATGTTTGATAAAAATCGGTCGAGGCTTTTAAAAGATAAGGGGGTAAAATTTTTTACCTAAATTTTCATTGTAAATGTGTAAAATATTGTAGGTGTGGGTGGATGCGGCAGTTCAAATCTTCTACTCTGTCGGCGCTGGTTTTGGAGTCCACCTCTCGTACGCCAGTTACAACACGTTTCACAATAACTGCTACAGGTATATTGCTAATTGCATTCCAAATTACATTGACCAGCAGTTTTAAAAAAACTGGCCTGAGTACTCAGAATTTTCATTCACCACTTTTTCTATGACATCATCATCGGCCTATCCTTTTCCCAACTGTATCGGGGTCGGCTTCCAGTCTAACCGGATTCAGCTAAGTACCAGAGTTTTACAAGGAGCGACAGCCTGTCTGACCTCCTCAAGCCAGTTAAATGGGGCCCCTTGTTTAGACTGGTTGTCAGACTTTTATTTCCACTTTTTCTATGACAATTTTATTATTTATTTGTTTGTTTTCAGAGACTGCTTGGTTACGACGCTGGTCAACTGTTTCACGTCGTTTTTCTCCGGATTCGTAATCTTCACATATCTTGGGTTCATGTCTCATAAACAAGGCGTACCGATATCGTCAGTGGCCACCGAAGGTATTATAAGTTATTATTTTAAAACTTGCTATATTAGCGATTTCGTTCGCGTGAACGCGTGGCTTTGGGCAGTATATTGTGGATATATCTTTTGAACAAACTTTCTAAGTAATTCTCTTACTTTTACCCTTTAATTAGTGAACCGATTGAGCTAAAACAAACACCAAATTTTAAGTCAAATTTACCCCAAGAAGTCAGTGTTGGGTAGAGTTTACCGTGCAAGCACAGGAAAAAAGACAAAAAGACATCAAAAATGATTCCGGTATCCCCATTGCAGGTCCTGGGCTGGTGTTCCAAGTGTATCCCGAGGCCGTGGCGACCCTACCGGGTGCCAGTCTGTGGGCGATGCTCTTCTTCTTCATGCTCATCATGCTAGGATTGGATTCGGGGGTAAGGTTCCTCGAATTTACGAGTTCAACTCTTCTTTTACGGGAAACCAACGCCATGATAATGAAGAGCAAGTATTGCTGTTTTACCATAATTAAGAATCGTTATTCTTAATTTATTAACGGTTCACTCTCGAGAATTTATCAGGATAGGTCGGATATTTTATGAACCAAGCGGAGATCTTAATCTTGAGCTAACACAATTGCGCAGATGCGAGTCGAACTGTTCGTTTATAGTCGACAACTCGAGCTATCACGACAAAAACAGTGGAGTTATTTGTTATTTAATAAACAATTAAGATGCAAGAGAGCTTCATCAGCTACATTACGGATTGCAGATGGGCGGTCTGGAGTGTGTGATCACCGGCTTGCTGGACCAGGCGCGTGCGTGTGGTGCCACCTGGCTGCGGCGAGAACATTTCACCCTCATCGTCGTCTGTGTATCATTCTGCGTGGCCTGTATTAATGTTACACCGGTAAACTATAGCATTCTCTCTTATTTACTCATGTTTTTTATGGTATTTTGATAGCCTAGTGGTAAGACCGAAGAACTGCGAAGATAAAAATCCCGAATTGGATACCAAGGAAAGCAACGAGTTTTTTTTAGTCCTGTTTGAGTTGTGGAATAAATATGATAGTCATGATTATAGATAGTTCCAAAAAATTGTGTCGAAGGGAAGATCTTTATTACCTCTATACGAGGACCTTCTTGTATGGAAAACAGTTATTTGAATGAGTGGTCTTATGTTTCAGGGCGGTATCTACATGTTCCATCTCCTAGACACGTATGCTGCTGGTATCTCGTTGCTCTGCTCCGCGCTGTTCGAAGCCGTTGCTGTGTCTTGGTTCTATGGTAATTTAAAAACATATTATTTAAAACTTGACAGCAACTTGGTGTCTTTGTGCATGAGACTTGAAGGTTTGTGTAACCCCCGCGGTACAAGGATTGATTCCATAGTAGGGAAATTTTTATTTTGTTGAAATCTACACTATCGATAAACACAATGCCTAAATCACGCATAGAATCTTCGTTAAATTTCAACCTTTTGGAAAATCACAAGCAACATTTTTGACGTTATAAGTAGTATAGAGTCCCCAATACGGATCAAAATAAAATCATGAGAGTTGTTCCAAACAATCGAAAACAAAAACAGGATAATTTATCATTTTCACAAAATTTCTGTTCAATTCAATTTTGTATTTGCAGGTTTGAAACGGTTTTCTGATGACGTGGAGGAGATGCTCGGCTTCCGACCTGGTCTGTACTGGAGGATATGCTGGAAGTTCGTCAGTCCCACCTTCATTATTGTAAGTAGATATAAATAGCTAAACTAACTTAATTAGCGATCTACTCGCACTAATGAAAGAGGAAGAAAAGTTTATTCTGGCTTTTGATGGAAAAAAAAGTAAATAAAATACAAAAATATTTTGTTATGATGAAGTGCTTACTTCTTGGTTGGTCTTTTTGCCACAGAATAACATGTACATTTTAACCAAATACTGTTGATCTGACAAACTTCGTTCTTGTCGTGCCGGTTCGTGAATAGACACCATTTTGCGCGCGACCGAAAACACATACATACATACAACAATAAATCATCCAAACGGGTCCAGGCGTTTAAGTGGACAGTACAGTAGAATTATATTATACGAAAAGACCACAAACTCAACACGAAAGAGAGGTATATTGTACGCTAAAAGAATACGCATCAGAACAAAATAAACCCAACAAACCCAGATCACACAACAATTTTTGTAACTTTTAAAAAGAGTACCTATTTAATACATTTTCTACCTCATCATCCCCAGGGTGTGGTGGTATTCGGGCTGCTATACCAGCAACCTCTCCAGTACCAGCAGTACACGTACCCGCCGTGGGCCGTGGTGCTGGGCTGGGGGCTGGCCTGCTCCTCCATCCTCATGATCCCAGTCGTCGCTATCTACAAGCTCATCTCCACGCCGGGGACATTCCGTGAGGTGGGGTTTTGGTGTTATATTGTTGTTATTATATATTGTTTTTAGACTTTTTTTATGTGGGACCTAAAGAGGGCTGAAGCATATGATATAAACACTTATTATGATTAAGGTGTATATTTTTTTGTAATTTAATCGTCTGGGTACTGGCAAAGGGTCCCTGGTGTTTTTTTTTCTGTGTCTTCGCGGTTAGTGTATCCCTGGTGTTATCAGATACTGGACGTAGAAATTCTTTAAAAAGAAATGTTTTCTTTCTTTTTTTAATAATGAGAAATCAAAATAGAAGTATTCTGACTACCGAGATCCATATTCAATTAAGGTACTAAACTAACATGAGAAAAAAAATATACATACAAAAAAGCAATCAAAATAGTGAACAGGGATTTAGACCGCTGTACAAACTAAAACTTTAGTATACATTAAAGCAATTTCCAAAATATCAGTACTTACAATGCTTGTTATTTTTTTCCAGCGCGTGGCTTGCTGTATCTCACCGGAATCAGAGCATGAGGCCATTCGGGGAGGCGCCCCTGTCAGTCGCTTCTCCTGGCGACACTGGCTGTACGTGTAAACGAACCTTTATGGCTATTCTGGAAGACTCGAATAAAGAAGGTCTATACTTTAGTCAGAAATAGGCGCTTCGGAAAGGAAAAAGAGGGGGAACAGTTTCGTTTCTTGTTAATGATGATCTATTAGTTGGCAATCTAGTTAATTTCTGTCGGCCTAATAATGTTGCAGTTTTGGATATACGAGAGTTCTATATAGCTTGTAGACTCGATCTTACGGCCCTCAAGAAAAGCTTAAATTCTAGATTGAAATCCTTACAATTGGTTTAAAGTTAACATAAATATGGTTGTAAAACCATTTATAAAAGAATATACCTGGATAATATAAACATTTGCGCTTATTTTGCTGCTCAAATATTAATTTTAGTATAATTAAATTAGTATTATTTAGTAAAAAACTACATTGTTTCATATCAATTTTTAAAGTCCCATCAGTTGCGTGTTACGTAATAAAAAATGTCGGTTTTCGATAATTAAATGAACCTACCAAATCATTAATCATAAAATGTTTAGGTATTTCAGAAATCTTTGAAAAAAATAAAGACATAAATGGAACTTAAAGTTCTGTACATAATGATATAATTTATATTATGTAAAATATTTTAATATTTCTAGTAATAAGATAATTTAATTATCGTAGCAAACATGTATAAAGTAGTGAGTGTTGTGAACAGTCCTCTTAATGTCGTCCTGCCAAAATTATTGCCAGAGTAAAAAAATAATATTAGATGCATGTTATCCATTGTAAGTAAGTAGGAAATAATTGTTAAAAATATAAATATTTATTTATGTACTTAAATGAAATTAGATGTTGATAATTTACACCTTCTTAGGTATTTTTAGAATATCCGCGTCATTAGATATCTGTTAGATACCTATCTATCTACCTTATGTATAAAAGCGTGTTATAATAATTAAATGTCTGTTTAAATAATAGTCTGGGGCAGCAGTTAAACCTTTATGTGGGCTAACTGCATAGACATGTTTAAATAAAGTCTATTTAGGTATCTTCCTTTGCCTACCCTTCCTTTGTTAGATAAATATAATAATATCTAAAATAATCTAAATATATCATAACTTGACATATCTATTTTGAAGTAATGCTCCATAAATTAATTGTATTATGATCAAAAATACAGTTACTACAAGTTAGATGTTAGGTGACTTAGTTACAATCTAAATAATCATCGATCAAAATAAAATTTCGAGTCTTAATTGCGTTCAGTTTGTTCTAATGCTTTCCTCTCCTTTAACATTGACAAATAAATAAAAAGTTGAATATTGAATTATCCATCTCCACTTCTCTAACTAAGACTGTTGCAGTTGTCAAAAAGAAGGACCGCATTACGCAATGTACACCTCCGTCTCTTTTAAACAACTGTAACAATCTTACTAATTAAAACTAATGGTTATCCTGATGATAACTGTCTGCAAAATTGGCTCTAAACGAGGCCTAAAAAATTTAAATGAAATTTAATCTTCTTGCTTTAATTTAATGAGAATTATACTTACGAAAATATAAACTATATTCTTAGATACGCTTAAAATAATAATATTAAAGTAAGTCTTATTGAATAATCTTCGTCCTACACTGGCTGGACCAACTCGCAAACAGATCTGTGACAAGCACAATAATTTTGTATATAACTATATATCTTTGTACTTATATATACCTGAAAAATGTACACACATATATTCTTATGTAGGTTTGTTAGTCAATCGCTTCGAGTAGTTTGAATGTCGCGTAAATAACTGTGAACTTAACTTTTTCATTCAAACTCTGGCGTAAACATGGAGTTAAAAAAAAAACATTTTTTTCCTTTTATACTGGCAAGAGAACTCTTATTAATCCTAGATTGAATTTATAAACAAAATAAACTTACTCACAGTACCTACATTTTTTTTTTCGAAGAATCGACTATGCATATATCTATGTTTTATTCTGGTTGTTCTTATTATATCTAGATAAATGACAAAAGTGTAGCTATGTTTTTATTTTAATAAAATTTGCCTAATCGAATTTGCAAACTAATAACAAAAATGAATAAAGAAAACAAAATAAAACTTAAAAATAAATGTGTAATGAAAGCTCCAGGTGAGTAAAAATAATTAGAAATTGTAAAAATGTAGTGATGTGCAATGTTTTAAATTGATGTTTAGATTTTAATAGTGATGTAAATAATTATTGTACCTATGAGTTGTCTGCAGCAGATAATGTTAATGTAAACTGTGTTCATTTATAAATAAATGTATTAGATAACTATGTGAAGATTTTCATTATTAAAACCCCGTTACATAAGTTATTATACCTATCAAGATACTTAATCAAGGCCCACAGTACAATATCTCACATAAAAGAATATTGAGAAAATCTTGTCTTCTACAAAACAATTTTTCTTTCTTTGGCTACGATAAATAATTAACTTTCGATTAATGGATTACTTGATTTTAATAAGGCTTATTCGAGTCCCATATAAAACCTGAATTAATCGTTTGAAATTTTATAAATCATCCCTAACGGTCGTGTTAAGTCGTGTAGGTATGTAGATCTGAATACACTTAGCAGTTTCACAAAAGCTACCTAACTTTTGCATAATCAATCCTTTCTAGCCTTGATATCTAGTTCATATAAAAAAAAATGTTTAAATTTAAAAGGAATTTAATACATAAGAAACGTTAAGATCTATTTATTTAAGACAAAAAAGTTAGTACATAATACCTACGATTGATACATTTTTTTTTACCTTACGTTTGGTTGTTGACCTGATAATTAATTCTTTCACATTGCAAAACATTCATTTGTTTTTCTCTCATATGCTTTTCATTAGAAAGATAGTAAATCTCTGATATTTTTTATTCTAAGATATAGAGAATGGACACCATATTTTGCAAAGTATCCATTGCTAGAAAAATAAATTCCTGTCCGACTATGGACCCTGAGCTAAAAATAATATTAATTGAATAATAAATAGTACAATATTTTCTTCAGATTTAATGTGATATCAAATTGGTAATCCTTTTTTCTTGTCTATGAACGATATTCCGATATAGTCTACGGTTACTACGCAGTTCCGTTTCATGCAGTTCAAATATTTCGACACAAATTAACACATAGTTATTGGGTAAAATATATAAAACTATGTGAAGTATATTAAATTAAACTAATAAACTTTTTTGAATAAGGTTTTTTAATTGATGATATAATTTATATTATTGACCTGAAAAATTCAAAGTGCTGGAGTGAAAAATGTCAGGCATTCTGAAACGTACTTTTAATGGCAGGCTTGTCATGTTGATTTCGATATTCCGTAATTTATTGGCTTACAAAAGTGACTTAAAAAAAATATTTAATAAGAGAAATGACAGTATATTAATTATAACATACTGAAGAAATATACACCTGTACCGGAGTTCCGATTAACGTCGCTGTTTACATTTAAATCTTGAAATAAATAACAAGCACCCAGTAATAATATCTTAGAATCGATATAACTACGGAAATAATCTACAGTTTGCCGTGAATATATTATAGTTATGTCAACAAAGTTATGAGATAATCGTTAATAAAAGGTAAAGAGTGCTTATAATGCTTCATTTTTTATAACATGGTGATAAAAATTGTTTTAAAAATCTGCGGCTGCGGGCTCTTGTTTATATTTTTTATGTAGCCCAAACCACTTTCGATTTCATTTGAATGTCATTGATAACATTTAAATTACAAACGATCAGTCAGTAATCAGTTTTTATTGGTGTAGTTGTAGAAATGTCGCTCGAACGCGATAGTGTGGGCGTAGTGCCCAGCGTTGGGGATGTGAGGGGCGTGGGAGTCCCCAGCGTGGGAAGTTCGTCTGCAGACCCTCGCTCCCAGCTGCTCCAAGAGATGAGGGAGCAGAACTTCGACCTCATCAGATTTGCATCATACAGAACTGCTTGCAAGCTCCGCTATGTTCAAAAGAAGTGCAACTGTGAGTAAAGTATTGACTTAAATATGTGTATTTTTAGTAATAAAGACTCTTTTCTTGAGATCTATTTAAAATAGATTCATTTTTCATTTAAGACAGTTAGTCTATCTTTAAATATGTTGTGTATTTTAGTAACTAGAGCAAAACAACTTTATGCCTTTTTTATTGGTTTAAATTGAGTTTTATTGCCTTCACATATTTTTAAATTGATCCTCTTCACTGTTCATGCTCTACTAATGATCTGATGTATGTTGTTTTCTAAATTAAGTATTCTAGATTTAAATTTGTATTTTTTTTATGTTTCTTTCATGAAGTCCTAAATTAATAATAAGTCCTGCCCCAGCCAAGTTATGTATATTCATGATATAAATAAAATATGTACAGAATATATTATTTCATACCACAATCATAGTATAGTATAGTAGTAATTCTAGTATTCATATTCAAAACTTTCTTCTTTTACATAACAATTATAAAACCCTTCAATTTCAGTACATGTGATAGACATATGGAATGTAATAGAAGCATTCCGTGAGAATGCTCTAAACACACTGGAGCCTACTGCATGTGTTAACGTCACAAGATTGGAGACCCTCGTCTCATCGTTATACCACAACCTGAACAAAAGACTGCCGCCCGCTCACCAAGTGTCTGTTGAAGCTTGTTCAGCGTTACTATTGAATTGGTTGCTGTCTGCTTATAGTACAGGGTGAGTGTTAATGATCAGATAGAGATTGCTTGATTGATTTTTAAAAGATTTTATTCATTTTTCCCATTTGAGAACCAGAATTTTGTATTTGGTTATTCATATGTCGATGGTTCTATATTTGTTGTATTATTACTTTAGTTGCCATTAAATTGATTTTTTATGTTCTTAAGAAGTGATCTTATTATCTTAACATGTAGATAAAATAATTTGAACATAGAGTATGGAACTACTAGCCAGTTGACATACTTGAATAAATAAACATTGCCTTTGTTCAATGTCAATGTGTTTGTTTATTGTTTATCCTATTGTGTTTTAATTGAGCATGTGTTATGAATATTAAGATAACAATACAATGTTCTATTAGATAGATATAATTAATTCAAGTGATATTGAAATTTTATAAGGAGACTTTATTCTGTTCTCCCACTAAAAAGACTATAGGAAAATCACAAAAACTGGACTTTTTAATGACGAAAAGATTGGTGTCATTTAAAAAAGATTTATTTAGGTTGACTTTCAAATCCATTTTCATATTTGATTGATTGATTTTAATTGTCAATTTAATATTGTTACAGAGAAAATGTTGGTAAAATAAGAGTGTTTTCAATCAAAGTAGCATTGGCCACTATGTGTGCTGGCAAATTAATGGACAAACTGAGATGTGAGTATATTTCATTCCTTTTTTATTTAAAAACTAGCTGTTGCCCGCGACTTCGTCCTCGTGGTTAGAAGATATAAGTTAGGATTTTTTTAATGGAAGCCCTCGAAGATGAATAATTTTAACTTTTCTTTTCCATATTTTCCATTGTATCTTCGCTCCTATTAGTCGCAGCGTAAAAAAAAATAGCCTAAAACCTACCTAGATGCATGGTCTATTCAACACAAAAAGATTTTTTTTTAATTTGAACCAGTAGTTCCTGAGATTAGCACGTTCAAACAAACTCTTCAGCTATATATTAGTATAGATTATGTTTTCCTCGTCAAACCCACTAAGCGCAACGTGTCGCAACTTCGATCCCTATATAGGACTAGTATTTGTGTGATCCTCCAATGCTTGTCCTGTATCTCGATGTCTTTGTGCATGTGACTTAATTGTTTGTGAAATCCCCCGCGACACTCATATTAAATTTCTTAACGCGGGAGTTGTTACTAAAACAAAATTATTTATATTAAAAGAAAAATACCAATATTTCTAAACAGCTTCAAGGCGGAATGCCTTGTGATTCATGTGTGCAGTCATTGTGCAGTCATTGAGTATCTTGACTAATAATAACAACACTGTATTATGTCATAAGATCCTAGATCACAAATTAGCATGCATATATTAATTCTATGAATATTATATTTATTAAATTAACACTTCTATCTCAAATGCTGTGGTTTGCCATATTGTCAGGGTTGAAATTAATCATATTCTCTTGAGCATTATGAAAATACAATAATTGGAAGTTAATTGTATTGACCTTGAGTGTACCGTCCCATTCTAAGTTTTTTATTTTAGTGTAGGAAAAAATGCGAACAGTGTCGTTTTGAGCCCATTTTCATTAATTCATCGGCCATTGTAAATAGCAGAATTGGAGCCCTGTTATAATTTACTGTGAATGTCGCCCAGTCAATGTTACATGACATCAGTATGCAGTTAGCCACAACCCTAGATTAACATAAAGGCATTTTTTTGCTCGTCACTGCAAAAATAGCCTAATGTTAATCCAAGCTGTCAGTTACCTCTTTTTAATTTTTATCATAAATGGTCAGAGATTGCATGCAGTAGTAACAAACATACAAATGCATGGACTTTCTCCTTTGTAATGTTTTTACGTTACAAACGTCGTTTCAGATGACTTAATGGGTAGTTTTTTGTTGATGGCTGCATTTGTAATGTTATGCGTATTGTTAGCTGTCACTGATGAATATTCTGTTGTGAAGTATGTACTATGATAAGTAAAATTGCAAGTATAAATTATGAAATTGAAGACTATTTGTATTTGTATTTTTATTTTTGGCTCAATGAGTCATGATAATAATAACAGGATAATCTCAAGGTTTACATATACACTTTGATTTAAGATTTCTCTCTCAACATCATTATAAAAGACCCAATTGGTTTTGCCTCTGATTTGTTCAAATAAACAAACATAACTAACCATTAATTTTTATTTTTATTTTCCTCTTTCTTCTAGATATATTTTCCCAATTATCGGACGGCAACGGTCATTTACTGATGAAGAGGTTGTCAGATTACCTAAGAGAAGTGCTCGCGCTACCGGCAGCTGTGTACGAGTCGCCGTCCTTCAACTATACCGATGCCCTCGCACTCACTATATTTAATCAGGTGAGAAATACGAACAATGTTAAAAAATGAGTGAGTTAATAAAGAGCTTTCTCGCCGCTCGACAAGACAAACGACACTACTAATAAACTGATGATCCCTAAAGCTATTTTTGAGTCTAATTCACGTCAGTTGTTGTAACGAAATGTAATGTGATGATGTGATGTCTTAGATGCTTGCAGTCTACTTTAAATGTTTTTGAAAATACATTTTATTGACGAACTTACGTAAAGAGGGTATTGTGGGTACAAAGCAGACAGGAGGCCCCAGGTGGCTTACTTGCAACAGTCCGCCTAACAGTTGGTGGTAAGCCCTAAGTCCTGATGCAACCCAGGCTTCTGATATTACCCAGTGTGTTCCATCCTAAATGTTTTGTGTCCAGAACGGCAAGATCACAGTGAATGACTTCCTGGACACGCTGATGTCAGACCCCGGGCCGCCGTGTCTCGTGTGGCTGCCACTGCTGCATCGACTGGCTAGCGTCGAGAACGGTACGCTAACATAGATATTAGATTATGCGATAGTTTCAAATATTAATTTATAGTTGAACCATCAGAGGTCTAGCTGGCAGCAGCCAGACTGCTGTAACTTGTAACTTTTATGATCAATCAAACGAAATATACTTCTTATGATTGGGGATGTTACTATGCACCCTAAATAGCACCAGTAAGAACTTGGAAACTATCTGTTAATAATAGCACAGACGCTGTGTCTCGCGATTCATAGTTGCCTATCACGAGTAGATAAACTACGAAGGTGCCGTATGGAGAACTATTGCATAGCCGTCCGTAATCGAAGATAGTTTTTCACCAGCTTCTGTAGTCCATAGCGGGAGCTCATACCTCGAACTCTCAACTGTCCTATATACACCTATATTTATATTTTCCTGTGGTTATGATTGCGTGTGTCGTGTCAGTGGTCCACCCGCTGGGCTGCAGCGCGTGCCGCCGCGGGTCGCTGACAGGGTTCCGCTACCGCTGCACGCGCTGCGCCAACTACACGCTCTGCCAGGACTGCTTCTGGCGCGGCCGCGTGTCCAACACGCACACCAACGACCACGAGGTCAAGGAGTACGCTGCTTATGTGAGTACTGACATGTGAAATGAAACATAAATTATGTGTAGGAGAAAATTAAACGGTACAATGGAAATTTTTGAACTCTCGGTCAATGACCTCAGTAATTTACTTTGACAGTGACACGGTACAATAGAAATCTTTGAACTCTCTGTCATTGACCTCGGCAACTTACTCAGTAGAAGTGACAGTTGCGTTTAGATAGGAGCTTGAGGTTTTTAATTTTTACCCGTCTGCATGAAAGGGTTATGTTTTTTGTGCTTAACTCATATGTGGGTGTGTAATATTCTTTGTCATGTCATTTATCCTGAACCGCTGAACGGATTGATATGATTGAGGTATCGTTAAATTCGTCTAAGCAGCTGAAGAGTTCATATATAATGACGTTAAAAAAATAAACAAGATGCTTGTGAGGCGACATTCACCCTAGTTTTTCTAATAGTATCAAATTAAAGCGATACAGACCTTAACACGAGTATTTCAAAAAGATCTTAGATAAGGTTTTAGATATATCTTAGATAGATATCTGGATTATCATTGCCATACTTAATTAAAGTTCAGTTATTTTTCCACTTACACTATTAGGTATTTTAATATGCCTAAAATCTCTAAAATGAAATAACCGTTATCACATTCTAATCCTCACATACATGTGTCCAGAAATCTCCGTCGAAGCAGATAGGCGCGACCCTCCGCAAGTCGTTCCGCTGCGTGCCGGAGCGCGCGCGGCCGCAGCTGCCGCGCTACCCCGACCAGCCGGAGAGGACGCTCAACCTTAGTCATATCGTGTGAGTTACTACTTCTAGAATCATACTCTAATGATACAATGGTTTACTGTATCGGGTTTATCCGATAGATGGCCTTTATGAAAGTTGTAGAATGTTATTTTGACAATATATCTTTGTCTTTGCTAGATACATGGCTTATACAAAGAATGTAAAGATCAATCAAAGTAAAATGTTTTTGCATCATCATATCCTGTGAGTAACTACTCACTAACCTCCCTAGAAGCGTATCTCTATGATACAATGGTTTACTCACGCGTATTTATCGGGATTGCCCGACTAGTTATCGATTAGTTGTTCGATTAGTTTCTGAAACTAGTTGTGCAAAGCCGATTATTATGCGTGAAGAAATTGTTGTATAATTTAAGTATGAATCAACCATATAAACTGAAATATTTCTTTCAGTATTCGGATCCTTTTTACATGTATATTTTGCACTATAACGCATACACGGTGCTGAAGGTCTCAGCGTAACTCTTTCCAACCCCATGTCGATTCCATCGACATGTGAATGTCCATAGTTCATGTAACTAACCCAAACTGTTGTATTACTAAACATTCTCATACTATAAAGGCGAACGTTGGTGTATAAGTAATCTCTAAAACTGTTGAATCAATATTAATACAATTTGTTCTCACGTTTAGTCCGCCTTCGCCGGTGCCAGCACACAACGGTTTCCCCGAGTATGTCGGCGGCTACGTCAACACCGGCTCTCTGGACTCAAGGTCTTCACGCTCAACGCATCGCAGTCAGTATACTGATTATAACTTATACAAAACTCTGTTTAAAATTAAGTTATAAGTAAATCTCATATAAACGATTTCTGAGTATAGTCTGTTTTTAAACGACTCCCGAACTAATGTATAGTTCGAACTTTCGCAAACATTTACGTCATATGCACAAAGACACCCAGACTCGGGACAAGCATTCGTGGATTCGTGGATCATACAAATGCTTGTCTTACGCGGAGATCGAACCAACGGGTCGTCGCTCAAAGAAAGCTTGGTGTATACCTAAACAACTCGACCATACGTGCCCTCGTATAATTATCATTTTAAGATTTTCTACATCTAGCTTGTTTAAACCGAATCCGGTAAATCCCCTTCTGCGTAAAACTCAGTTTATCCCCTGCTTTTGAAAGCTATAAATAGTAGGTAACAATATTTATAAATATCGTAGGTATAGCAGAGCACCTCTCGCGCGGAGTGGACGACGAGCATCGCCTCATAGCGCGGTACGCGGCAAGACTCGCACACGAGAACAGGACCATGGTGAATACTACTCAATAACTATCATTAAAAAAAGAACGACTCCCGCATTTATTAAATTGCAAGGATTGAATTCCTTATCAATCCTTGTGTCGCGGGGGTTTTACAAATATACGATTTACGTGCACAAAGACACCCATAAATGCTAAAACGTGAATAAGTTTCCCTTTGCAATTTAATAAATTGTTGTGCATTGGTAGATATTACTTATCTACCTAGTCAGCACCAGCTTTCAAGTATAAACTAAATCGTTACTCCTAGTAAACGTTATGGGATAACTCACTTATTAAGAATAGAGTCGAATTGAAAACCCAGTTGTTTACAAAACCCCTTTGAATATTTTACACTAAATCGGTACTCCTAGTAAAGGTTATGAAATAACTCTCTTATATCTACTATATAAAGCTGAAGAGTTATGTACGTTTGTTTGTTTGAACGCGCTAATCTCTAGAACTACTGGTTCAAACTGAAAAAATATTTTTGTGTTAAATAGACCATTCATCGAGGAAGGTTTTAAGTTATATACCATCACGCTGCGACTAATAGGAGCGACCATACAATGGAAAATGTGGAAAAACAGGAAAAATTATTCATTTCGAGGTCTTCCGTTCAAAAATTCTTAACTTTTATCTTCTAACCACGCGGACGAAGTCGCGGGCAACAGCTAGTTAAGCATAAAGAGGAATTGAGAATTATTATCATAATCAAATTAGAATATGGAGAGAAGGACGGCTAGGTTTAAAGATAGTCACTAATTTTATTATCTGTTGTACACAGCCACGAGCCGGCCGCTCAGCATCCCTCACTCCTGAATTGGTAAGTTTCAAATATAATACAATATTATACACGTTACAAAATGCATGTACGGTGTTAATAATTATGTTTGTCCGTGTGTCAGGGTCGTTCGTCAAGCGAGGGGTCCGAGGTGGACGCGGCGAGACAACAGCGAGAACTGATCTCACAACTGGAAGCCAAGAATAGAGAGATTATGAGGGAAATAGCTAGACTTAGGTGAGTATTGTAACGTATGTTATAATCGTTCATAGTGCTTGCTAAAGATTTTTAATTGCAGTCGGCGTGCGATCGGACTACAAGTTTGGTTTTCATGAAGTCGTGTCAACTAGATTCAAACTGCACTTGAATTGCGGTTTGCGGTTGGATGGCCTTTAAAATGTTTTATTAAATGATGTAACGGTTTTGCTCACGCGTATTTATCGGGGTAGCCGGACTGGTTTCGGACCCAACCGGAGTCCTTACTCATGAGCAGACGCGGCGGGATCGCGAGTCGAACTGACGTCAGCGGCCTCGCATCTCGCTGCGTAGCGCCGCGCTCGCGCCGTGAGCGGCGGAGGGGTCGGCGACGCCGGTGTCGCGGGTGGGGGGGCCGCCGTCGTCATCGTCATCATCCGTGCTCCCGTACTGGCTGAGCGCGGTCATACCGTGCTGACCGCGTCGCTCTCCAGACGCTGCGTCGTTTGAAATGACGCAGCATTCAGTGCTGGTTTCCACGTGGGTGGCAGTGTCCATCCATAATCTCTGTTAAAATTCGGGTGTCGGCTGATTTCAATAGCCTCCCGTACTTTCCGCGGCACGAAGTATTTCTCCCACGCTAGTACGGAGGCTTTGTCGAATCTTATGCAGCCGTCCCCGCATTACAGACATGTTCTGCCACTGTCGACTTGTCGGTGTCCATACTCTTCATTCCATACTCTCGCTGCGTATGAGTTCGCCAAACCCGGCGCTATGTAGCAACCAGCTACATTGCGCCGGGTTTCCCCAATGTAGCTCAGGCCGCAGTCGCACGGTATTTTTTATACTCCTGGAACGCCTAAAGGATCCTTGTCCTTGGGAGTGCGGATCATCTGTCGCAGTTGTCCTGGCGGTCGATAGATCGTCTTAATGCTATATCTTCGGCGTAACAAGCGACCTATCTTGTCAGTGACTCCTTGTACGTATAGCAAGTACGCAGGAGTGTGTTGAGCCTCCGCCGGACGCTTACGAACTTCGCCCGCAGTTCCCAGAAGACGTCTGCAATATCTGTAAATCGTTACGTCATTTAATAATGAATCATTCTCACGATAATTTCTATCAAAATTTAAAATGCTGTCCGTCTGTCTAGAGCCTAAAATTGTAAATTTTTAGTATGTTCTATTTATCAAGTGCGAAGTGTATGTTCGACTTGGTGTAGACTTGAGTTAATGGCCTTAGTAAATTGAAAATTAGTAGCTCACATTGAAATGTAAAAATTGGGAAATGATGGTTTCCGTACAGGCTACAATCCTGGCTATCCAAGGTCGGACCAAGGTTTTTGTAGAAGCCATCACTCAAAGTATTTTCCATCACTAAAAGTTCCAGCCATCACTCAAAGTGTCTGAATTTAGATGTTGTGTTTGAAGAATAACCCTAATAGAAATTTACGTAGCCTTCCCATTCCACTATCTATTATACCAGTGGCAAGGACGTTTCAAGGCCCTGCGTAAGAAGTGGATATTTACTTATTACATCTAAATATGTGAACATAATGAACAACGTATTTCCAGACGGCAACAAGAGGCGGAGGCGAGTGCGGGTGGCGGCGGGTCGGCGCCGCTGGTGTCGGAGCTGCGGCTGCTGCGACAGCGCAAGGACGAGCTGGAGGGGCATCTGTCCGCGCTGCAGGAGTCGCGCAAGCAGCTCATGCACCAGCTCGAGGGACTCATGAGGATGCTCAAGGTACCAGCTCAGGGGTACGAGATACGAGTGTCTCTGTGCATGTGACTTCAATGTTTGTGAAAACTACCGCAACACTTTCGGATACTCAGGGTACCAGCTTAACAATACCAGATTCAAATTGTATTAAATTGTCAATCAACTATCAAAAATAGTTAATTTAAATAGTGTATTTGACTAAGAGCCTGTTTCACCTCCGCCACATAAGTTCCCGTTAAATTATTTGACAGGTTTTTATCTGCAGCTTAGTGGCTAATAAGCGATTGTGAAACAGGCGCTCAGTCTAATAATATAAATCTGTATAGTCCGTCAGACGTCCAAAAAATATTGGATATGTATTTTTAATTTTATCACATTATAAAAATAAAGAGAAGATAAAAATAATTAAAGTTTCGTAGTGGCAGCTAAACGCATCACTTGCTAGTAAAAAGTGTACTGGTAAGTGACGTCACACTAGATTTTAAATCAGTGTATCGCCGTCACTATTTGTTTACAAGGTAAAAGAAAGATTACCTATCCAATATTTTTTTGTGAAATCTGCCTGTCGGACTAAACAGGTTTTTTTCTTTTCAAAAACCCTATTACGCTACACAGTAGTACTTTTTTAAACCCTAAGCCGGTAATGGACAGTACCGTAATTCGCCCACTCCTTACCGTTCCTGAATGCTTCAAATGTAAAGAGGAAACTGCGCATCAGACTTCATAGCTTAGCATGCTGTCAGCCAATCACCAGACTTTCAAACACATAAAAAAGACTTTCATTCCGATCGTTTGACCGATGTCATAGAGTTAGCTTGAAATAATGTATATTGTTTATGTATTCTGATCCCCTTGCGTTGACTGTAATATATACTGTCAATGTGCTCTCATCCTCTCGCGCTTCCTGCACAGCTTCTTGACTATTGTGAGTCGCGTAGAGTATTGCAAGTGTCAATTTCATGGACCGGGTCGAAGGGATATTACATTTTGCGAGTCTGATGTATTCTTGTTTCGTAATTCAGGCGTAGGGTCGAACTCTATAGTTATTTAAAAGTGTGAATTGAGACAAATAAAAAACGTTTTGTCCCAGAATTTATTATTAAAAAAAAATATGCCATATAAATCATACAAAATAATGACATTTTCAATAAACATTATTATCATGTAACATATGCCAATTTCATCTAAAATGCGTTTGTTTAGTTCTCCTAAATTAAGTAGGTACTTAAAATTATTTTGAACATATGATGAAAGTCGGTAAACTTGTTATGACGCATTTCGAAAACGATACCCAGTTCCCTGAAACATAGAAAAATCCGATAAAGCTTCTCATTTAAGTAAATGTAATGGCAGGAATTAATAAAATAGTAAATGTGTCCACCATCACTACAATATTAACTTCGATTTCTTGCTTACAAGATTATAAATAACGTTTTTCTAATTGTTTGATACAAGGATGAGTCTCCCCATGTAGAAGAGGAATGAGCATTGATCTCCACGCTTGTTTACTTGTTCTCGACGATTTCAGCTTCCATTTCCTATATTAAATACTAGCTGTGGCTTAAAAGTCGGGAATGATCCCGTGGTAACATAAAATCGGAATAAAAACTATATCCTTTGTGTTAATCCTGGTTCTAAGCTATCTGCGTACTAAGTTTCGTCTTAATCTTTAAGTGGTTTTTGCGTGAAAGAGGATCTAACATTTATACATCCATAAACATAGAAAATTTCGCGTTAATAATATTAGTAGGATTGTATTACAAAGAAAGTAACTTACATTTAAACTGTTCAGCGTCTACGAGTTGTCCATCAACGTTACATTTAAGGAGATCCAACACATTGTCCGCGATGCACCTTATTTGAGAAATCGAAACTTTACGGGGACCCACAGGAGCGTCGGTTGTTTCGGCCACTAGAAAAAACAATATTAATGGCGAGTTTTTAGTAGTACATATATTATCAGTAAGAAAAAAAAACTATCGAATTCAAATAAAGTCCGAGAGTCAAAAATAAGATAGAGGATGGAAAATGGAAAAAATAAATGGAAAAAAGCGGGCCACTGGGTAGTTGGTACCCGCATAGAAAGCGCTGAACGGTCGGGCGATACTGAGTGATTACATTACATACCACCTCAATAGGCCTTATTATCTATGTTGCACTAAGAAACTTTTATCTTCATAATAACTATAACATCTCTTTACAGTCACGGGATCACTTCATGTGAAGAGACCCGGTCCTTTATAAAGGCTTGCATGGGGACACAGGTCCAACATGTAGAGGCCTTGTTAAGAACTTTAATCTAAAATGATGATGGGGTATCTACCAGGGGCCATCCACCCCTGCTCTATTAAAGAACAAACATGGACAGCCCAAGATAGCTACAAAACTATTGCATATTGTAATATGTGGGGCTATTAATACCAATGGTTTGTTTCACAAGCTTTGGAAAACTATAGCACCTGCCTTTCAACATATAAAAATGGAATTAAATGGGCAGGCGGTGACTCGCTCGCTCAAAAATGCCCCCCCCCCCCCATCATACCGCCATCATACTTTAACATTATATTTGTCATTCTATTCTTGAGATACAATAATTATAATTACATGATAATCTCGTGGTCAGCAAAGATTGGATTTCGGTGCACTTCAAATAGTCCTTCAAGGCATCCGTCAAACATAGTAGCTCGCTTAGAATTGTTCCTGAGGACAAATAAAATACATTAAGTCACAAATTTATGAAACACAAGAAAAAAAACCAATACATTTAATTAGAAATATGTATATCTGTATTTGATTGGTCGATCAGTTGTTGAGGTTTCGATCTTCGTGTAGGACAAGCGAATATGACTTTGTTGCTGTGAAAACCCCGCGATACAAGGATTTCAATTAAATTGTTCTTGTTGCTTTTTTAAAGTTAATAAATAACGATAACCTTTATGATTAACAATCACATTATGAGAGTTGCTGTTCCTCCGTGTTTCAGAAGGCACGTTAAATTGTGGGTGCCGATCCCAGCTATTATTCATACATCTTTGACAGTGGTTACAGGTAGTCAGAAGCTGGAAAGTCTGACAACCAGTCTAACTAAGGGGTATCGTGTTGCCCAGGTCACTGGGTTGAGGAGGTCAGATAGGCAGTCGCTCCTAGTAAAACATTGGTATTTAGTTGAATCTGGTTAGAATGGAAGCCAACCCCAACATAGTTGGGAAAAGGCTAGAAGGATGATTTAATGATTTGCTGTTGCTTTATAACGTAACTAAAGCAATGTGCATGCAGTGTAATATAGTAGAAATATACCAAATCATTGTTTCCTATGTCATTAAAATATACATGCAATATAGTCAGTAGTTCTGCCGACTAGTGGCTGTCATTACTCTAAGCGAGTTAAATACTTCTTAACGAAATCTAAACCAGATAAGTTGATTGATATCCAAAGTTATACTTAAATGACTTACCATTATCACCCTGTTTTAACGCACAACGGACCGCGTCTCTGTACCCAGCCACCCTGCACAGCGACTTGGGTATTTTATCAACAACACTTGTCTGATTATTTGTCTGAGATGATGCCCAATGGACAATAGATAGACAAATGGCTAATATTATAACCTTCATTTTGTCGATTGATCGTTCAGTCATAGTTATTCTATATATATACGACAGGAAATGTATGAAATTTACCGGAAAATGTGATTAATTTTGTTTTAAGATAAAAAGAACAATTGGATGTAATTAGTTTCATTACATATGTGTTGTTAATTGTTGATTCCAGATGAAATAGTAACGTCATACACAGTATTAAGATTGTGACGTAACGTAACACAATAATTTTAAATGGTAGCCTTATGAGTAAAAAGCCAAGCCCTTTCTTTGTTTTTATTATTGGCTAATAATGTCACTACGTATTATCTAAAGGTATCCAGATTGCTTCCTGAAAATAGTATAACGCATTAGGGTTGACACGAGTAGAAAACGGTCATCTGCCTGTCGTTTCGCGTCGCGTAGAAACAGGTTTTTTTTTAATAGAAATAAATATTTAAAGAAAAATCGTCACTCATCAAACTGCCATCGTTGAACTGATGTATATTTTAAGTAATGACATCGAGCATAGAATAAATCATCTGTGAAGATTTCAACTTCCTAGCTATCACGGTTTATGGGATATAGACTAGTTATAGACGACCTAATAAACAGCGGAGCCTTAGTGGTTCATTTTCCAAACAAACAGCAGCTGGTTCTAAAGAAGCTTTATAAAGCCAACTTGATATCTGACAACACTCATGCATTCTTTGTTTTTCTCATTTCACCTGTTATGTACTGCTTATTTATCATGTCTGTATGTAACAGACGCAGCAATCCTCGCCCCGGTCGACGCCCAACTCGTCTCCTCGCTCCACCAAGAGCCCGCCGCTGCCCGGAGCGCAGCCGCAACCGAGCGCCCCAGAAAGGTATTTGTACGACTTTTGTAATAGACATCATGAATTATAACTGTTTTTGAAACGATGATTTCTTAACATAGACGTTAACTAAAAAATTGAATGATAAAATCTTTTGTAACGTCACTTGTCAGTACGGTGTTTAATCACTGGTGACGTATTTATTAGCTCCACTTCCATACAATTCACCATCTTCGATGCATTTTAACTTCGTATTTTAATAGATTTAATTAAGTCTAAAATAAGTTTTTTTTATCTCTGTATCTTCCTTGTGAACTATATAGTATTTTTATCGTCAAATTTCCTATTACAGCAGACATCTTCTTCTTCTTCTAATATATAAAATTCCCGTGTCACGATGATAGTTACCGTACTCCTCCGAAACGGCTTAATCGATTTTTACCAAATTTTATATGCGTATTCAGTAGGTCTGAGAATAGAACAACATCTATTTTTTCAACATCTAAATGATAAGAGTTGCTCACACTAAAAAAAATATTTTAATTTTTGGACGAACTTGTTTGTTTTATTTTTTTATAATGTGGCATTAAAAATATGTACATACAACTAGAAAAAAAAGATTCGCCAAAACAACGTTTGCTGGGTCAGCTAGTATTAAATATAAAAATGCAACCATCATCAAATTAAAACTCAGGCTTTTTTCACACGTGTTACCTATCGTCCTGATTTACAGGGAGCCGCCACCTCGGGGCACAGTCAGGAGCGCGCCGCAGACGCCCTCTCTCGGAGAAAGGGAACGCATCGATATGTCACATAGTCTTGGTATGTAACTCTTATATTACTACCTATTCTGTAATTCAGACTCTACTAATTAGGAAAGTATATTCGTAGTTTTTTCGTATAAGTTGACATATTATTTCTATGCAGTAAAACTGTCTATAGATTAACTATTTAATACAATCATAAAAAAAAACTGCATATGCAGCCAAGTTTGAGTGTGTTTTATGTAAATATACATATAATGTATGTATGATGACTTCATAAACCCAAAAATACCTATATCTTTATTAAATTTTATAACTGTTTTAGGTATGGAAAGCATGACAAGTGATGGCAGAAACTTTCACCAGAATCAAAGACCCACGACAAGTGAGTATAACGGGGCATTTACTAAAAATAAAACAATCAAAATATACGAAAATGCATCCTAATAACACAGAAATGCAAAAGTGGGTCCCATGTTCAGTATAATAAAATCCCATAAAAAACATAATTATCTGCTATGTATAACTCGCATCAGCTATGCTTATTAATAATGCAGTAAGTGCTTTCAAAAGCTTAAAATGTACTAACAGAAAAAGCAATTATTTAAGCAATATAAAGGCTTATTTAGACGTGGCGTGAGATATTGTGTGAGTTTCAAATAGTACCTAAAGTGATATATTAATTACTATCGCACGATATTTCTCGCGAAATCTGAATATGCCTTAAGGCTTAAGCTTTCGAGTAAATTATCGTCTAATGAAGCAACAAAAGGGTAAACGGATAGAACTATTAAAAGGTTTCAATTATATTACGGATAACAGAAAGGGAGCCAAGTTTTTAAGTGAAACGTTAGCTAGGACAAACATGTACATATAGGACAAAAAAAAATTGATGAATGTTATTTATTAACGATATTTATGACGATGTGAATGTTTCCACCTCCCCTCCCCTATTAACTGTCTCCCAACAATAGCCTTCACTCGTTGGCAGGTTTACGGTACAGGCAAGATGGTCTTACATAATCAATATACTCAATTTACGGTACTAAGACTCATATTCCATGAAATCACTCGTTCACAAAATAGAGAGTCTTTAAGTCTACCATCATCTCTTAATGTGGGGCTGATGTGATGTGTGGAAGCGAGACAGACAAACGATATAGCTGCGTCTCGCTTAAACTGTCACTATCTTACTTTAAGCACTGGCGGTAGCCTGTCAGATATCACTGTGCCTTGCGTACGTGTGGAACCCTTTATCTGTCCTAATCTTCCACCTTTAATATAGTAATGTATCCTATTTTCCCCTCCCCCCCCCCTCCCCCTCTAAGTTTGAGTAATTATTTTTGAAAATCCATATGATTTGTGTATCAGTGGGCATAGACAACCGTAGCCTCCGCAGCGACCTGCTCTACGCCGCGGATTCCGTCACCAACGCCATGTCGACACTCGTCAGGGAACTTAACTCTGGTTAGTCTATGGTTCCACAGATTGCAGTTTGGTATTGTCACATCCCTATCCCGAAAGAATCGAGCAATAATCGACTAAAAAGTGAAGCAATAATGTAGAGTGAATACATAAAACTGTTCTACTTAAAATTCAATGTAAATGTTGTATTCTTTGACAAATATTAAATGTAAATATGAAGCAAACAATATAGGTAGATGAGGTTTAATATTCTCTGACAATCAAATCAAGTTTGTATCTCGTTTTAAAATATGTTCGAATAATATTGATCTTTTTATGTGAATCTTTATGTTTCGGTGTAAGAATGTGACATTATGAAATTGCCGCTAATAAATTTTTAAATCATTTAACTAATTAATAGCTCGACTTTGGACATCAAATTGTAATGAAGCATTTGGCATGCTCGTATGTTTCTTCGATTTTATATTAGCTTGGGTTTGGACAGCCGCGATGGACTTACGACATTTTTTAAAATACTCCCGCAACTTTGCTCAACAAAAATTGAAGTCACTTACACTAGACACCCAGACTCAAAACATGTATTCGACTATTCGTGGATCACACAAATGCTAGTTTTATTCGGCAAAATTTACCACTCGCCTATCTGTGCATCGGTTTTCAATCCACACCATTGAGGCACTAAGTTAAAATTACACTATAATATTTTTTTGGACATTTTATAAATATGACAAATTTCTTAAAGAAAATCGCTTGATAAAAGGCATATTTGATTTTAAGATCAATTATATTTCATGAAGTATTACAATATTTGTGAAATGTGAATGAGTCACGGTTATCGTCTTAAATATTATTATACTACTTTACTCAATTTATCATAAGGTCAGACTAAATTATAAAAGCAAAAGAGGAAATTATACAATTTTTACGAGGAAGCCTGTTTTGGTCCCTTAATAAAATAGTAATAAGTCTCAATCGCAACTGTCCACCCGAGTTTGAACAACAAATAGTTGAAACAGAATAACTACTATACAACTCCTGCACCGTTTCTCCTGTAGACGATAACTATACATGTTTTGCAGAGGGGTCCGATACCGAGGACACGGTTAAAGGGGACTCCAGAAAGCAAAGAGGTAAGATATCTCATCACCACATACTAAAATGCACCTTAATGACTTTGAGAGTTCTTTAACGATTGTATGGGATTAAGGCGACATGTAAAGGTGATTATCGCATACCTTTTTTATTTTCGCCTTAATTTCACATTAATACTAGCACAAGTATTTTTTTTTGTAAGTGTTTTCGAAGATTATACCTGTTTTAGAAAGCTCTCGATCACCTCTTAAAGTAAGAGTTTTGCAACTGTGGAAAAGAGATGCCGCTTTAAGTCGTGTAATGCGCTGTCTCGCTTCCGCATTGTATGAGACTTATTTTAAAAGGTGACGGGAGGCTCTCTAATTTAGTATAATCAGAAATTCTCATGTCTGAAAACCTTTTCTCAAATTTTTAGAACATTTTAATGGCGTTTAGAAATCAAGGATTTTAACAATTAAATATAACTCATTTTTTCTAGTTTTTAGCACTTTTATTAATGTTTTGACCTATCACCGTTTGGCTCCCTTTTTGTGTCATCACGTTTTTGTTTTTAAATATTATTTTCGGCATGTTATTGTTATTTATTGATAATTAAGTAACATTCACATGATGCAAGTTTTTAAAATTTTTTGGGTTTAATAATTGTGTGTGTGGCGGTAGTTGCTTGGGGAGTTGAGTCGTCGAACATCGGATACTTACGCTGGCTCTTAAGACTAACATTCTAGTTTAGTTCTTTCAAAATTTAAGTTATAACTGAAAAATAGTTTATAACAAGTAGTGCTTTAGTAGGTTTACAAAAACTAGAAACTAATGTATATTTGCAAGTATTTTTCAAGATTATATTTCTTATAACATACACCTATATTGCAGGTATAATAACTTTATTCAAGCAAATAAATAATGTTTATAGCAATGAGAAATGTGCCTGCTGCCTAGCTTTATACAGTATTATTATTATTCTATTGATATGTTATTAACATTAACCATTACCTTTAAATGGTTAATAATTAAACACGCACCTAGCAAACGCTTGAAACCTAGTTAATTAGCTTGTTAAGCAAGTATTTAAGCCTATGCATGTGAGCTTAAGTATTAAAAACATTGAGTATGCAAAATCTTTAAGAGATTGAAATGACCGCTATGGTTGTAATAGTGAGACGTCTATAATAATTCTACTATTATTATATTGACGATAAAATTCATAGGCAATTGTATCAAAAATCTACTGTCACCCACTACTGTTTAAAGGCCTTTCCCAGAAATTTCCCACAATTCTCCACCACATTACAACGTTAGTTTTATAATTACTGATGGTATTTATAACATTTTTAGACTTCGAGGAGGATGATGACAGCGACGAGCCGATGCCGCGGCCGCAACCTCCTCGCCACTACCTACACGACAACAATGTACAGGTATGTAATATAACTGAGTTTGTTTCGACATTCCTTCTCAGGCTAGTCAGATAGGAAATGTCGACTCCAGCGTTCTCAAAAAAAAGAAGACGTAAAAATGATGATATATCCTACTTACAGAATAAATCATTTCATTTCATATAGTTAGTACGAAAATATTATAATTTGTATACATCAGGATCATCAGAATAGTTTCGGATAAATACGCGTCAGTTTACATTGAGATGATTTACACCACGGTAAATGTCGCCATTAATTTGGTTATGTGCCAAGTACTTGAATATTATACCGACTGAAAATATAAAAAGTTAAACTAAATTAGATTTTAGTTTTAAAGAGGTTTTAGTTTAGTAGAATTGTTCATTTCTTAGCAGTTGTTTTTTTATAGTTTAATAGATTTTTTTGTTTTGCTTTACTTTTAATTTGATTTCATTTACAAACATGGTTTGTTATAATTATTGTCAAATATTGGCTCCAATAAAGTAATTATTAAGCTAAAGTAGTTGTAAGTTTATATTTATTTGCTTGTGCTTTTTTTATTTATTTTGTTGTGTTGCATTTAGTATGTTTTATTTCAGAACATCACACCCAGTGTTGAAATGCGATCGTAATCTTGCTTGAGGTTTGTTTTAAAGCCTTTTTTATTTTTACTGTATTTAGTTGTTGATCATTATTTTGTAGATGTAAGATGTCATTGTGTGTATTCATAACATAGTACTGGATTAAAGATGCCGAAATCTGACTATAAATTTCAGTTTGCATTCTGTAACATTTAGCAAAAAATTGGATCAATAAGTAAGTTAGATACACAAATTTAATATTCTCAGTACTGACTGCGTAATAAGAGCATTTTTATCCACATTCTACTGACAAGTTAATGAAATCCAATAATGATATCACACTAATTTCACCCAACGCCATCTAGTCTCAAAATAAGCAATGCTTATATTATGAGTACTACATAATATAATTTACAGAAATATTAAATCATTTTTTTTTCATCCCACAAACATTTGTCCTGAGTGGGAATCAAATCCACGACGATATCTTTAAATAACTATCAAAATAAATCCACATTTGTTGAGTTTATCTTCAACCTTTGTTGCAATTTCTATACATTTATCATATACTAAAATACTTGTTTCTTATCCTAGGACACGCCCCCGCCGCTGCCGGCGCGCACCGGCCACTACTACCCCCGCACATAGCTACATAACTAATACATGTATATTATTGTACCACAGTTAAACATAGGCCATGTACCTACCTACTATATATTATATAAGACGGTTATATGTTCATTACGTGCTGATAAATTGTATCCGTGGCTTTATTTGGTCTTGATAATGGTTTTGTAGATTCTAAATCTAAACTAATATATAAAGCTAAAGAGTTTGTTTGCTTGTACGCGCTAATCTCAGGAACTACTGGTTCAAATTGAAAAACCCTTTTTGTGTTGATTTCCATTCATCGAGGAAGGTTTTAGGCTATATACCATCACGCTGCGACTAATAGGAGCGAAGATACAATTGAAAATGTGGAAAAAAACAGGGCAGGTATAAATCATAACTTATATCTTCTAACCTAGGAACAGCTAGTTGGTTAATAGGAGAGAAAATTGATTCTGAGGGTTTCCAACATTTGGATGTTATATACGCAGGTGAAATCTGTGCTCAGAGTTAATGCATAAAGTAATCAGATCTCGTGAACTGATGTAACATGTGGGTAGTGCACAAATAGTTGTCTGTGTTTCGAACTTGCAGTACTTTCGGACAGTAGTCGCCTGTAGTCTACAAGACCCTTACACTACAAGGTGATCAGGATTTAAAAGAAAACGTCAATAGGACAAGCCGACTCGACGTAATCGGTGGAATGGAATCCCCATGACATGCTTTGTTTACAACATGAATTTTAAATATAGAACTATAATTTCCCTTTTTAACAATAATTTCACGATAAATACGTGACTAAGACGCTGCAATCTTTATCAAGACCAATTTCATTCGCAACTATTGATCGGTAGCCACGCTACCTATAATGATTTAATGCGGTGATGTGTAACCATAATTATAACTCCAACATACACGGTTTTCTTGATTACACGTGTTATATACACGTGTATAATTATAATTCATAAAAGGCACTATATTTCTATTGACAGTGATTAAATTATCAAATTACTTAGGGAGGCATAATTGTTTATTTGCTTTTTGCTTTTTCAACATATATTATACTACGTTATGCAACTAATTTTGTATTATAAATAGTGTTTTCCAATTCAAACTATAGCAAATATGAGATCACATTAAACATTTTTTTTAAATTAATGTGAAGCACAATTGGATGTACAATTATGTTTCCGCCATTGTACCCTAACACTGTATGTATTAAGAATCACTGCTGTAATTCCATGGTGTACAATAAAGAATATTCTAATCTAATCTAATCTAAATCTATGTACCAATGCTTACACATCCCTGCATTTAAAAACAAAACATTCTTAATACAAAAACAAGCAGTTAATTCGTGATGACGTACAGACCTGCATCTTAACCTTAATTATAAATAATCTATATATTAAGAGCAAGGTGTTTGTTAATATAATTATTATAATTAATTCATTTAATTATAATTACATATATACCTTATTGGACCTATTTATGTAACGGAAATCTGTCAATGATAATTTAGTAGAGATTTATTTATTTTTTTTTCTGTAAATAATGATGTTAGGAATGCGTTCTGCTTATTGTCTAGTCAGGGAGCTATGAAAATCGTTTTAAATTTTAAATTTAGGTAGTAATTGGTGTTTCTTTATTCTGGGATTTCATGTTTATAAATGGTATGTATTTTTCTGATTGTTGATTGATTTTGATCATGATATTTTCAACTGTTAAATGAATTGATTAAAAATTAACAATGAAGCTCTGGAAATTGCATAATAATCATACGCGTAACATGCTCTGATGCATACTTATTTTATAAAATATGTTTTAACATATTTCGTAGATTAAATAAATATTTAAAACTAAAAACTAACAAAATAATATTTAAAAATGCAGCAGCTAATAACTTAATCCGTTTTGACATTCTTTCAAACATATTTTCGATAATAACTTGTTTCAAAACCTATGAAACAAAAAGTTATCGTTTGATCAAAAATACTTTGTATAAGCAGCTTGTCAAAACTTCTCCATATTATTTTTACGTCAAAATCTATTATTTGAAAATGTAATTCGTTTCCCGCGTCTTCCATGCGTCAATTCCTTCCAATATGTACAAACGAGTCAATTGATACTTCCCTTGTTCATTTATTTTTGTAAGTAAGAATGTTTTTATTAAATACCGATATCTGGAGTAAACATCTTTTATATCTATATATTATATTTATCGAATAAATCCTTCTAATTTGACTGTCCGTTTGCAAAAATGTAACTGACTCCTAATACCAAACTGCATGAGAAGGGTTTAAAGTTAATTGTTTTATTTAGCAGATAAACAAGCAATTACTTGCTACTATGAAATGGTTATTTAATTTAAACATTCTTACTTATTAAAAAGATAATCGTAATTAATACGAAATTATTTTAATATGTATTTTTAAGTACACCAATACTTTTTAAACGCTAGACATTTTAGCTCCTATATTAAAATCTGAATTTTACCGCGACTTCTTCCAATTGTGTGCTAGGTAAAATATTAATTTAAAACATTCCTTTGGCAGCTTATTTTGCATTGACACATTTGCTATTCAATATGATAAGTTAACTCGTACTTAATATATTTTCTCTTAAGTATTAATACGCATTTCTTTAATGGCTTAGACTGAAAATTGAAGAAGTAATTTGAGTATTTCTTAAAACCTGAAGCTCTACCAACATGTCTTGGTTGTAGAATCTTAATAGCGCAATACACGACGCAGAGCTATCTCTCATCCACGCTCCCTATAATGCTACTTTAAAACTGTGCGGTTTTCCCCCTGAAACTACCTCTTTGTATGTCCGTTGCAGTTGTGGAAAAGAGACGCAACAACCCTGTAGTGTTGTCTCGCGTCCACAACTTCAAAGGGTAGAGGTATTTTTACTGTTCATTGTGTACATTATAAGTGAACTTTATCTGTAGTTATTCTACTCATGTCATTAGGCATATTAAATAAAATGACTACTTACTTCTTCATTGAATCAATTGACTGCATGTTAAAAGCTTCCATCTTTGACTTACGAAACAAACGGCTAGACGTATTTAACCAAAATATTTACTAGTACTTATTATTTATTTAGGTTTCAATCGTTAGTAACCCGACTGTACCGTGTTCAAGACACCTTACCCTCTCGAAGTTGGTCTTTATTGATTACTTATGCAATGTATTATCAAAATATCTCATATACCTATACAAACATTTAATTTACCAAAAAAGGTAGCTTCGTAATATAAGTAGACACAGTTTTTTGGGTTTATGAGAAATAAATGCAGAAATTGTGTTGATTAAAATTCAAGTAAATAAATTATACCCAAGGCAGAGGCTCCTCTAACGATTGAAACCTAAGATTATTTGCTCACACATCACTTATTTAAGACTGACGCATCCATTGAATATGTCTCACCGAATATAAAAACCAAATTTGCTACAAACCAAAATCTATGATGAATTTGTATAGCAGTTTTATGTGGCAGCTTTCTTATTGTGTTCATAAATATGATTTATTTGACGAATCATGATCACATTATACTTTGTTCTTGTAAGTACATATTTATAGTAGAATTATATTTAGTATATATTAAATTAAGGCTCGATTTTATGAAAACGTCCATAAAATCATTAATTTCAAATGTTTCAAGTAGTTTGCACCGTTCTATTCTAATAATTTAGTTTTATTTTTATAGTTGCTCATAACATAATTTTTTTTAACCCGATTAAAAATATTAAATCACTTTTTTTATTTACGGGATTTGTTTTAAACTTAGGCTAAGCATCGGCATATCATTTTAAACATTAAATATTAAGTTAAATTAGTGCAATATTGTTATAAATGTTTCGCGAAAGAAATCTTGCCCGATTGTGATTGACTGTTTTTTTTTTGTTAATATTAAGTTTTAAATGATCTGTTAATTCGAAAAATACACGACATAATATACTTTCTTTACTTTTTAGTATCAATCCAAAGCATATTATTAGATGTATGAATAGTTATTAATTATGTACTTATAAACTACAGACTAAATTGACTCATGCATAATATTCAAACGTAATTCGTATAATGTGTGATTTATAACTATACTTTTTGTCTATACATTTACGTTGATCGCATCATACATTATACGAATTTCAATTATAAAATTATGCTTGGTCAAATTCGACCCTGTTCCTTGAAGTTAAGGTTGAAAATGACGTGTCACTGTCGTGAACACTTAGATATACTAAATAAGTTTAACATGTATTTTATCTGTTAAGCTAAGACCCCCTTCCACCCTCTCCCAGACTTTAAGACGTGATAATTATGAAGTAAACGAGAATTCTAAGGCAGTTATTTGTAATAGGAAAATTGTCTCATTGTTGCCTGTACTGATAGGAAAATAGAAGAAATTATAGGACAAAACGATTTATTTACGCTAGTAAAAGAAATTGTATTTTGAAACTATATCGTTTGATCACTTTGAACATTTTTTACAAAATGTATTCCTGTACTTAATAATCAAAAGATTGACTAGTTTATTTCGTGATCAAAGTAACTAAACTTCTTATTTCAGGATATTTCCCTATCAGACAGGCAGTAACAGGCGAACAGTGTCACAAATGTACAAGTTACATTCGAAATAAAGATACTTAAGTACATAATAATCTTTTATACTATCCGTACTATAGATTTTGTAATAGTGTAGTTATGTAGTGTATGTTAACGTCATAAGATATATTATTATGAACGGTTAAGGCTAAATCTGTGCACAGTTTGTAAATGTTTACCGACCGGTTATTGTGTACATGTATAAAACAATTGGTAGTTATAACTGAAATGTGATGATACACTATCCTATACTTATTTTACAAATACGAAAAGTCAAATATCTGTGAACATAGATCAAAGAACATTCAAACAGATTTCTTCTACAAGAACTGTCTATATGTACTTAAGTCTGTGGTACCGTTTGGTGACACCCCTAATATTACATATAGATATAAGTATTTACTTTCATTTAACTACGTAGGTAAATAAATTCATGTTTAAAAACAGTTTGTTGGTCTAACAGCAAGTTTACAAATTGAACAAAGATTTTGTCAATATATGTATTATCTATTTCTAGGGAAAGCACAAATTTCTATATAAAAAGAACACTCATTTTCTATATATTGTGATCGTCGTTTTATATAAAAAAAAACTTCCATTTTTTATCAATGTCGTATACGTTAGGACACAAATATGTACTGTGTATGTAATGTATAACCGAAAAATAATCGAGTGTTTTTGTATTTACTATCTTCTGACTGTTGAAGAAAGTCGGTCTTGCTTTGTGCTTTCGAAAGTCGGTAGAGGGCAGCACTGTGATGGATTTGAACGATACACTCGAGATTTTGTTGAAAATTATGTAATATGAAAGTAGCAAAGACACTTATTTTTATTGTAAACTTAAAACGACAACAGCGCCTTTATTTTTGATATACCCGAGAAGAAAAAAACCCGCTATTCTTAAACAAGATTTTTGTTTGACTCAAAACACAAGTCAACCACCAGCCAGGTTTAAATTATGTAAATGGATTGAAAATGAAACCAAAATCTACACATTTATGTCAAAAAAACGACAGTTTCTAAGACAGTTTAGAGAATTTTAATCTGTTTAATTTTAAAATATGGTTAATATTAAGACCTGGCAAATGCAATTTTCTATAATTCCTATTCGAGTGCGGAAAAAGGTTGTGATTTCAACGAAACGGCTTGAATTTTGAGAGTTTATCCATATTTATGTGATTACAGTACAAAGTGAGACTGTCTTTCAGGCTTGTATGTACTTACACATGATAATGTAAGAACTTTATCATTGCAATTGTAAACATTCCATTGCTTCTGAATATTGTTGTTTTATTTCTGTCTTCCCTTGGAGAATTTAAAGAAATTTAAAGAAAAACTGCTTTAGTCGAAGTTTTTAGACATTATTTACTCCGTTGGCTCAGCGACCCAAAATGTGGCCAGGCTATAATACGAAAAAGCCACTATCTTTGACATGTTTTATCAAAATCGTTATAGCCAGAGCCTGGTGTAGTTTAAACACATTTTATAGTAGGTAAATAAAATTCATTTTACATAAAATACTAATTTATTTCTAAGTAACAAAATGCCACAAAACACGAGATTCTTACGTCGTCGAAAATACATAAAAATAGTTTAAAAGTACGATTTGTATAACCCTCGCAAATGGCTAACGTGCATGGCCGTCAATTTGGTGACGTCAATGGTTAGTAGGTACATATAGTTTTCTATTGCAAGCTGTTTTAATGCTGCTTGTCGCGACAAGATGACGTCACTTCGCCCTCAATGCGACATGGTCAGCACTTATCAATTTGCGAGAGTTATAGGTAAGGCGTACTAGAAAATGGCACAAATTAAGCGTCGTACTATAATATATAGGGGTGCATACATCGAAAAATATGATATTTACGTACAAAAGGTACTGTATAAGGAAAAAATGTTTTTTACAAAATATTAAGTATTCAGAGATTCCTTTCTTAATTTTCTTTTGATGACTGTGACCTTCTATAGCCTCATTCAGACGATCTACAAATTTAAATATATAATAGCGGCCACGATAGCAAGAAACGCTAATCTACTTACGTTAATAAGTTTGAGTATTAGTGCAAGCTCACTCGTAAATAAATAAATATTACCATTGGGCTGGTACTTCCATTTATCTAAAAAAAACTACCAACTTGGTACTAAAATGATGGCAACACTTGCTTACAATGCTACCATTTTACACAAACGAGATTTTATACAAATAGTATTCATTCTTATAAACATAATTAGGTAAGTACCATCATTGCACTGAATTTAGAGTGAGCTTGCCGTATAGAAGCTTAGAATAAATTTACAGCTACACACGTAATGTGCAAAATATCACTGAAGCCGTTTAAGCTAACCAAACTTATGATACGTTTACATTGCGACACTATACTAATGGCCTTTATACACGTGGCAATACCGTTATAGAGGTTCAGAGACTTGCGTCGCCACATGTACGAAGAACACCAGTTTACCATGCTATATGTGGGTACGTGCCTCAAAATGAGTGTACGAGTGTGTAGTGATGCTTATTTTGTTACACGCGCACTAAACTTAGACCATCAGAATGTTTTCATTAAGAGAAATAACATTGAAAACAGCCATGATTAGAAACCAAACTAGTTTAGTTTTTTAAGTTAATATCTACTGTTGTCCTTTTCTCACGCTTGTGTTAGTAAAGGACGGCAATAAATTAACGCCATTATCCGACAAAGTTTAGCCCCACAAGTGTCGCCGTGTAAACATACAACAATAATACTTTAGACAAGCATCTAACCTCAAAACGACATATGACGTATCTACAGTTTAGTGACGTCAGCTTCACAATCTTTCTCTTTGCCTTTCTTGGTGCCTTTGCTTCCGATTTCCGCGTAGATCTCATCTAGAGACCTCATTTTAGTTTCTGGTACTACAAAGGCGATGTATACTGTGCTGACTAGGCAGACCGCTGAGAATAGCCAGAAGATTAGGTAAAGACCTACTGAGGCGGCGATAGGTTGGAATACTCGAAGTTCTATCGACATGAGCCCGCAAGCGAATGCTATAACTATTGCTGTTACTGTGCCGCGGAGCTGGAAGAAAGGACATGAATTATTATGTGGCAAGTACACTTGGTATCTAAGTTATGGGGAAATATTGTTTTACGTATTTTCTGGTATTTTGGTATGAAACATTTTGATCTAGGTATAAAAAGGAAACGGTTACTCCTTATTATTTATTGCTTTTCTTATACTTAACAGAAGTAGTAGATTACTTGGTAATTTGAAATCCTTCAAAGTGAGTTAATCATCAAATTAACGAAACTATTTTCAGAACAACCTTAATTTCTCATTTCTGTTCTGATTCAAAGTGTAGGTACATCCTACCATACCTACATCCTACAGTTTATTAGTGAAACAAACTGATAATTTATGTGTCACCACGCTAACCCCACTGAGCACGACGTGTCGCGTGTTAGATCCCTACGTAGGTCAAGCATTTGTGTGATCCACGAATGCTTGTTTTGAGTCTGGGTGTCTTAGTGCTTGTGATTTGTATGTTTGTAAAGCCCCCCGTGAGTAAGGAATAAATTCCTTACTGCGGGAGATGTTTTAAAAAAAAAAAAATTCACGCATACCTGGAAAGAGAACATCTCGGTCATGATGACGAAGGGCACGGGCTGCAGTCCCGCCGCGTCGCAGTAGATGCACAGACAGAGCGCCACGATGGGCAGCCACGAGGCGCCCGCGCCCGCGCCCTCCGCCCCGTGCACGTAGAACCACGCGCCCAGCGCACACATCGCCAGCCCCGACACGAAGCACGTCGTGCCTAGCAGCGGCTGCAGGGAGAGGGTTATGTTATTATTATATGGTTTAAATGGGGTAAAATATATGGCTTGCTCGGACTGGATGCGGAATTCGGAGGTGAAACATTGGGAAGGCATTGGCATGTCTAGCAGTGGACCTCGATAGAGTGACTTGATTGAAATAGGTAAACAATGGAAGTAAGTTATGTGCAGAGGTTAACTGTCGGGTATTTTACAAGAATTGTAAAAATATAATATTTTTTTCTTTAGATTAATATTTTTTGATACATATGATGCTTTAAAGATCCAATGCATTTCTAATATTTGCCAAAGTTTAAATTCAGCTAGTTCAAAAGGTAAATCTCGGCAGAAAATCCCCATTTTCATTCCTTTTTTTTTCTTTTAATATATGATTGATTTGGACGTCGCTTTTTTGGAGGCATGTCCGAAATCCATTCAGCACCAACCCAAAATGTAACTTCTACATACCTTCCTCCCAGTCCTCTCCACCAGTGTAGACGCTGTACAGGATCCCACAAACTGGACCAGCCCTAGCACGGCAGCCTGCTGGTTGGCAGTCAGGAGCCAGTCCCCAGCACTGGCCTTGCTGAAGATTAGCGAGGCGAAGTGTAACACAGCGAGACAGCCGCACAGCTCGCGGGCTACGGTGATGATTAGCACGATGCGGAAAGCACGGAATGTGCTGATATCCGTAACTGTAGGAAATCAAAGAAGTATTTGGTAAGTAATAGCTTTAAGGACCAAGCGGTAGTTTTATAGTTATCATATTAGTCGAGGAAGCTACTAAACGCGCGTTATTTTAAACCATTTAATATAATCAGCTGCCCGTAGGTACCTAATACGAAAGATTGATGAACGTCATCACGCCAAATCACCTATGCGCGAAGTCGCAGGTTCAATCCCGCGTAAGGAATAAATAAGTTAGGGCGGAAGTTGTTTTTAAAAATATAATGCCTAAGAGTGCCTAAGACGTATCACGGATAGGTAATTCATTCCTAAGGAGAATTTTTTGGGCATAATATAATGTAAAAAAATAAGGTAGGTTAGAAACTTTGCCAGTATAGACCTTTAGAATAATTATTTTCAAAAACAATAAATACAAAAATATCCCTGCATAGCTAGCTCTGTATCATCAGTTTGTTTACTCAGGACCTAAGCCCCGGTAGTGGGTAACGGTGGCGTGTTAACCTCTCGCCCACTCACAATGCACACATAAACATTGGACACTGGACACACGCTACTGACTTATGGCTGCGCGCGCGCATCTAATGAGAAACTTGTTTTAGATACAGTGTTATGTGGAGTTGAGGTGGAAGTGTTTTTGTTTTTTTTGGATAATTTTGTTGCCTACTTGGTTTTCATGCGTTTAAAGGGGTAATTTTTCATTAGGATTGTTTCGAAGGGTAGGTATACCTATTTGAAGCCACCACTTTTGTCAGTACAGACCAAAGGTATATTTATTTTAATTTAACGCTGGAATTATAAAATCTATTTAATTTTACTGTCCAAAAAGGTACTTAGATATGAAAATACTTAAAATATAGGCGTTTAAACTATTCGGGCAAAAATCGCCATGTCTTCAATGGAAAAAAAAAACATCGTAATTCATTCAAAACCACAGCACTCCAAATTTACCTTTCCTATACCTTGTTAGGATGAACATTTCGTTTTTGGAATAAACGCAGAGATACAATCGGAACGGAAATGAAAAAAAAACCATTTTTGTGTTAGATATCTATTCGTCGAGGAAATACATGTACTTAAAGTCAAGCAACGACTGGTGGTCAAAGTTCCAAGTTCCAAGTCATCTGAATGAAACCGAAGAGCTTCCATCACCAACCCTACACCACCTAAGTGCTGTACAAAAAGAAGCTCCGCGGACAATACTAGACACTACCGTTTCAACAGCCCACGGAATCCTAACCTAAAAACCCATATTATAAGTAAATCAAACACGCAACACGCCGAGACGTGTTGACTGAGCACACAGCCCTTGTATTTGGTCAGACGGCCCGTTACCGCTCGTTTGCTTATTGTTAGCCGATACCGTTCCAACTCGCTGTTGACTGATCTAGCTGTTAGTCTAATGTGTAGCTAAATACGTTTTAAGTTACTTGTTACAAGATGAATTTATGTCTGGAGATGATCCTACACTGCTACAAAAGCACGTACATTTTTTTTTGCATCTATTAGTTAGATTATATTGGGTTCGCTCCCCGCGTAGGACAAGAGTTTGTTTGATCCATTAATGCTTGTCCTGAGACTATGGGTCTTGGTGCATGTGACTTGAATGTTTGTAAAACCCGCTGCGACCCAAATATTAAATTCTTGACTGCAGGAGTCGTAGCTTAAAAAAATAGGTATATTCGCAAAAGCCTCAGTAATCACTAGAACACTTACTCATAGTCTTGAGCGCAGCCCCTAGCTCTCCAGCCTTGCTCTGTTCCAGCTCCAGGAGCAGGCTCTGAAGTTCACTCTCAACGCGCGGCTCTGACGCGTCGCGGCATCGCAACCAAGCGAGGGCATCGCGTGCCTCCTACAAGAGGAAAATCTTTTGTAGCTTTGCTGTTCTTACGGTAGTTATAATATTTTATTATTGGCATAGCCTCTAATCTAGTATGTTAAATTATAGAGACATCCAAAATTTAATCCTTTAGGATTGGTGTTCAACTTTCACATGCAACTTTAAGGTTTTTAACAGGTTTAATATCAAACAAAACCATCTTCCACAGATCACTTACCTCAACTTTCCCACACTTCAGCAGATACGAGGGCGTCTCTGGCATGGCAGTAAACAGGACCAGATGCAGTATCGGTACAGCCAGACACACCCACAGCATGCCGTTATAGCTGAGGTACTCTCCCATCACATACGCGAACAAGTTTCCGAGGTTTTGGGACAAGACGACCAGACTTCCCAACGTTCCCCTGACTGAATCTTCACTTATTTCTTTGATGTACAGGGGAGTGACGACATAGGAGCCACTGACTCCAAGCCCGACTATGGCTCGCGCTGTTATTAGTGCCCACGTCTCGGTTGAGTACAGTTTTAAGGCCCAGCAAGCCTGAAAGAGATCAAGTTTTAGTTAAATGTAAATGTAGGTATAATTTTACACTATTGTTCTACCTAGTTAAAGGTTGTAGGTTCGAATTAATGTGCATATTGCAAATTTATTATCACTAGCTGAAAATAGGGTATAAATATCGTGAATTTTTCAGTTGCTGTTAAGCCACGTCAGAGGCCCGGTTTAAAATCTTAAACTAAGAATAAAAATAAACCACATGGTTTATTCTAATCTACTTTATTTTAGATACAATACATTCAGGACTTGTTATTGCAATAGAGTTCATGATTTTTAATTAATTGTACCTACAAAACTAGTAAAAAATTACTTACTGCCATAGCAAAAGACGTCAACATTAACGCTCTCTTTCTCCCAAAGTTGTCCACAACGTAGCCAAAGAAGAAGACAGTGGGAGTGCCCACAAGGTACACGACTGATGCCATCCAGGATATGGTGTCAGGGTGTACAGGGGCGGAGGCCGGAGTCTCCTCGGACATGAGCCGCGGGCCCATCGGGGAGATCCAGCCGATTGCTGTGCCGTATGAGAATACTGGGAGAACCACTGGAACAAGAAAGGTTTGATTTAGTTTTTATTGTGTGTGATAGTTCCGTGAGCCTAGTGAGTAATGGGAAAAAAATCTCAGTAGTTCCGTCACGGAACTGAACCACGGAACTATTGGGAATAAACCTATTTTGATACGGAGTTTAAACGGCTTGGTTGAGGGTTCGAAACCAGATTTAAAACCAATTTAAACTTCTTAAAGACCTCTGTGGTGATTGCTAGGTTTTGAATAAATCCGGATTTCAAAACTTGTGATTTGAAACCGCCATCTAGCAAGCGGCTTACTCCATAAAAAGGGAAGTAGGTAAACACCCAATTCGCGTCAAACTGTTGTTGTTTAATTTATAAATCTTCCAAATTGACATGAAAACAATCCAATCTGTCCAATACATTGTGTGTTTCGATTCGATTTGAACGAAGTAGTTCAATTAAAATTCCTAGTTAAGAATACATAGTTTCGGAACTAGGATGAAAAACAAAAACACTTTTGTTAACCCGCATTCTTATGAAGACATACTTACACATTAAATTTTAATGGTAGTATGGTACAAACAAAACAATTTTGTTGAGTTACACTTAAGCAATCAAACAAAAGTTAATTAACGGTAACAGTTATATGATGATAACTACTTTATTCGATGGATGCTTGAGACTGAAAGTTTGTGAGCATATTCTACAAACCCTAGTTCCTACAAACCCTACCCCTAAGTAAAAACAAGCGGAAAATACTTATCTACCCTAGAATATAAAATTAAAACAATTTTAAACCGTTTAATAGCGGGCCGGACAGCGCGAAACTGAGTTCCGTACAAATAGGCGAAAAAAAACAAATGTCCAAAATAATTGGTCACCAATCAAATTTATTATCGAATCAATAGTTGCTCCAACTACGATGTTCATTTTCGTTAAAGCCACGAGAAAAAATACATCATCTGTATAAAATTCAACTGTTTTATTAGATATCTCTGCTACTGATATAATTATTACTGACAGACCGACGGACGGACAGCGCAGTCTTAGCCTTTGTGTACGGGACTAAAAAAATATAATAATCTAGGTATTACTGAATAACTACAAATCTAAACGAAAATTCTTCATAATGATCTGCATCGCCCACTTGATTAGTACCGTAAACAATGTAAACATAGGGACGGTAGTTCAAGGGTCATTAATTGTCCCGACAATTGAAGGAGGTCCAATACTCGTTGATTCACTTGACACGGCCGACGCCGGGCAGTCTCCAGTAGCCGAAGCTAAATTGCAACTAATTTGCCGTATCACAAACAAGCTGATTATTTTGTTTTGATTTTAATTAAGGTAACTTGCTGATTAATTATTGACATTGGATCTATTAACGTTAGTTGTCTTCTTTACGCATGCCAAGAATACTTCAGAAATACTTCTTAGGTAATATAATTGGTTTTATAAAACGGGATATGGAATACCGATTGTCAAGGAAAACTTTGAAAAAATGATTTTGTGATGTGAGTTATTGTTTGAGGTTTTTATTTTATCTTGTAATGACATTAACGATCGTAGAAATGCCTCTTGGTTAGAGAGGAGAGTTCACTGTTGGGATCACTCAGGACACGTGTAAACAACGCTTAATGCTATATCCTCATAATGTCAAGGTCGGGAATAAGGTGTTAATCCGGCAAGACGAGTAAGAACCGTGCCGACAGCGTGACGTCGAAGATTTAACTCTCCAAAAGTTTTCAAGAAAGGATACTTACCTACTTCCGAAAGTTTGTATGTATGGATGTTTGTTCCTCTTCCACGCAAAAACCACTGAACGGATTAAGACGAAACGTTTACCACGTTAATACGCGGTAAACCACGGTAATCCTTTCAGATAGTTTATAATCAGTTTTTAACACACAGGATAGTTTTTATCCTGATTTTATATTGCCGTGGGATCATTTTTTATTTGTAGCGGGTGGAAAGCGGGCAATATTTAGTAAGGTGATAAGCAGGAAAATGTTATAACCTATGTTTATGAGTGTAAATAACTTAATAATCTATGAACAATTACAGAAGAGAAAAATCTTAAGGAAATTCTTAAATTCCTCTACGGATAAAACCACAGATCATTTGATTTTCCTATAGGGATAAATCTTTATTTTATTATGACTTATTATGTTAAGTTGAACAGTTTTTGCATTGACAATACATAATTGGATGACATATGTTTTATTGACGTTTGATAAACATTTATACAGTTCAATTATATTGTTATATTGTGGTGTTGACAGGTACAATCAGCAGCAAAAGTAGCTTAAGATATAACGCAATGTATATTACAAAGAGCTAGTAGTTTTCAGCAGCTTTTAGGGGTTGATGTTGAGTATATTGTAACTATACTAGATGTCAAACCTATTTTCTTTCCTAATAGAAAAACAGATCAAAGAATTTGATAATATACAATTGTTTTAAAAGTCTGATTGTGTTTACTGGCTTCTGTAGCTGGCCATACTCACTTAAATGGCAATACAATATTATCGTAAAATAGTTTATTGTTATAAGTACATGAAAATAATTCGCTCTTATATTGTGCGGTTACTTTTAGTGTCTGACCGAATTACTGACGACGGATTTTATTTTTTTTATAGGTTTTATTGTATTACGTAATCATTTTAAGTGGGTCTTTTCCTAAGAAAATTTGAAAGCAAAAGGAGAGTTAACTATAAAAGTCTTTTAGATATTAAGTACTGAGTTTCCTACACGTAATATTGTGACCTTAAGAAGGGGGCAGGGTCGGGCTGTATGAAGAGGGCAGGGTCGAATTGGATCCTCTGGCCCCGCAATGTCAAGGACGGGACTAGAGATCTTTTTACTGTCAACGGCGTGAGTTGACGTTTATAACTTTTCACCCCGAAAGAAAGGGCTGGTGATACCTGACACATATAAACTTCACAATCCATGTTATAAGGTAAAATGTGCTTAGATATGTCCTCATGTAGTTTTTACCGGTTTTTTTTTTTCAGAGCATGTGTCGTTAAAATCAATAGGTAAAATAACGCTTCAAAGGTACTAAGAACGGCCTACTTTCTTGTAAAAACTATTGATTTTGATTTCCTATCGTCCCTTAAACCTTTACGAAATAACTCCACGACACCTAACCCCAAGTGTTTACGATTAAGGTAAAATCAACAAATCAGTAATTCCTCGTAAGGTATACACAAATTATAATGTTACATGTTGACGTCTTCTTGAATCGGAAAATGTTTTCGCGAGAACTATTGACCGTCCAAACCAAATAGTTGTCAAGTATTTGTGTGATATCGGATGACCTCGAACTTCGAGGGTTGGGAGTCAAGTGAGGGGCACGAGGATTGTCACTACGTAGCTATTTGGAATTAAACTATGATTTTTTTATGAATATAGGTGATAGATATCAGTATGTAGGTATTCAAACTATGGTGGTACTAGAACTAAGTCATAAGTAGAGAAATATTACAAAAAAGTGGAATTTAGTGTAAAATTACCAATTTTAATCAGTCCTAGGCACCTCTAACAGAAAGGAAACCGAGTGGATATACAAATACTTGTTGTCAATTTTTATGATGAAAGGGGGGACCTTTCATTATAAAACCAATACGCAGTCTTTTAAAATAATTTTCAAAATTTTGTAATAGACATTAGAAACCCCTGGATACCGAAATTGATCAAACATTTCAAGTTGAACCAAAATCTTTGAGATAAAGTTGGTATTGAAATCACCAAACTGTTTGCCAATTTGGTCATATCAGTTATCAAAGTTTGTTTCTTATATTTATGAGAACACAAAATCAACTTCGTTTTAAACCCGGTCGTATTTACGAGGAATACTTACAATGAGTTGTGTCAGTGGTTTCTGAGGAACACAACACTGGCACGTATCAATTGGTTTTCAGAAAAAAACTGCTCTTGATTCTATTAAAGGCTTTTTACAGATCTTAATCCAGCTAGCATTAACTGTAGGTTCGTGTATCAAGTAATAAATAGACTTAATTATTATTTTGAACCTCAACAAAAAGGTCGAATTTCTCTCTAAAAGTACACTTAGCTATTTTTTTTTCTTCAAAGATAATGGCTCTCCTCAGACGAATATACATACATATTATGTTCTTTTGTGTCTACATTTCGTTGCACACAACATACTATGTTACCTAGGGCACAGAAATACAGTTTCCAGTAAGCATTAAGATAAAACTTACATAAATACGGTCACTTTTGTAAAACAAAGCTTGTTTTCCGTCCAATTGTTATGTGGGGCAGGCTAATAAACAACTGGAGCAGTTATGTCATTAACGCGTGCTTACCGCGGGCCTAGAACCACGTCTAATATATTGCATTTGTGGAAGCAAGATAGCACTACACGGTGTAGAGCGCCATCTCTTTTCCACACCTGCATGTGATGCTACTTTAAGATGTAATGGCTTACACTACTTATAATATTTGTACAAGTGTGATCGATTGATCTACTTAATTATTTATTAGTATACTAAACGTGTGTTTTCACTATAGTGCAGTCAGCCTCAGATGCTTTTTAATACAATCGTTTATAAAAAAAAACTGAACACCTATTCCTACATGTCAGTTATCATCCTAGTCTTCTCCTCAATTCAATTATCTGGGCAACATGATACTCCTTTGAAAGACTGATTGTCAGACTTTCTATAAAGACGCAACGACTGTCAAAGATTACTGAATAGCTGGGGCCCACAATTTAACGTGCCATCCGAAAGACGGATAAAGTTGAAAACATGATCGCTCATCCAAGGATTGACCGTGTCAAGCATAGCTTAACCTGTTATCATTCAATGAATGAATTTACAACGAGCTCTTCCATTTCTACATGTCATTCATTAAAACGTAATAAAACTTAATTATGGTAACAGATTTTAAATATGAATACATTAATAATTTAATATTATTAATGCTTAACCATGATAAGTAGGAAAGATTTTTTGTTTATTCAGGTTTTTTTTTAAATCGCATTGTTACATAAGCATAGTTGATATTTGTACGGATACTTATGAATTACAAATTAATATAATAATATGGGTGTTCGATTTACATTTACAGATATAGATTCTTTATTAAATAATTATTTTTTTAAGGAAATTAAGTAAAGAACCGACTTATTTTCGACTTTTCCTTCCTAAAGAAGAAAAGATCCTTAAAATTGCTCAATTATAGTAATCTAACCATATTCATAAGCAATTTTAGATCCAAAATGTTAGGTTACTTATTCGCTGAACTATTTCAAATGGCCTAATTACATTTAATATTGAAAATTTAAACGAAATAAATAGAAAATTATCCTAAACATTTTTGTACACCGTTCCCGATTCCGATGGGGTAGCATCCAACCACAGTGTAATATAACATCGCCTACACTCGATGGCCAGCAAACGGGTTTGAGGTCTAATTGGCACCACTAAGGCGTAACTCACAGGCGCCGGCCGGTTTCCAATGGTTTTTGATGTTTTACAAAGGATAGTTCAGTGGCATCACAGTTCAAATAGTTCAAAAACTACTTCGGAGTGATGTACGTCTAAAATATATAGACTCAGTTGACTGATTCACGCAATATTGCGTTGAAAGAAAGTATGACAAGACACGAAAATGCCCTAACAGTTGGAGTTACTCTATTTGCTACTGAAAAGGTTAAAAGCAAATAGGACGTAGGTATATCATAAGGATAAAACCTACGTTTCCACCGTTTTTAGTATTGAAAAATTGATATTTTCTTCCGGTTTCAGGAGAAAGATCTAGAACATATATGATTTCTATCGAATTATATCATTACAATTCAAGTTCCCCCATACATTGTGCAACTTACTATTAATGTTAGCGTTTGAAAAAATGACAGTGGGTTAAAGAGGCAATGGTACCTACTCCCTTCCTTAAGAGTCAAGTGAAACGCTCATTGGATGCAATTCCCTGATTATGTTTTTTGAGTGGTCACAATTTTTATGAAATGTGTTTCTTTTTTATTTGTCTCTGTTCAGAATATCAGTACCGAAGTAACGTCCCTACTAATATTAATTTCAGTCTATTTATAGTTTACTATGAAGTTTTTATTTCATGACATTTTGTCATTTTGGTAGCGCGCACACAGTCATTTGACTTATTAACTTTTACCTACCGAAAAATAACATTTGGATTTTGATTTGACTGAGTTACCAAATGACTTATATTCCACTTTACCTGCTACTGCTGTTTCAAGGAGCCCCAGCAACCGTTTCATAAAATGCAATCTTACATTAATTACGAAAGGCAATAAGGCAGTAATACAAATAAAAGAAACTTGTATCTTTCCTGGAATCTCCAGTCTAGAGACACAGATTACAGGAAGAGGCCTGAGATTACAGCGTGCAAGTAAACCTAGTGATTATAAACACATTATATCACTACAATTAGATATTTCTGCAGAAAGCTATATTTGTACCTGGCAACTTCTATTTTAAAATATTTTTTTATTTAGTGGCAGACGAAGGGAATGCCTTTGCCCAGTAGCATACTAATTTACTTTTAATATTACTTTATACTTTTAAGATCTTAGGAACTACTTTGTACAGGTACTTAGTCCTTATTCAACTGATCTTTTTGGTCTTTTATTTTGACCCTTATTCTCTTTCTCTTACTGTTTAACAGATCTATTCAGTTATCCTGCGCAAATGAATCTTCTATCATTGTATCGTTGAGATTTTAATAGAAGTGTTTTTGTGTAAGAAATGTGTGAACATTAAAATAAGTATTTTTGATAAGCGTTTTATGCCACTTCCATAAAATTCTTATCAAATTCAAATGGCTATTGGGTAAAGATTTGAGATATTTTTTGTTATAAAATACAAAATAAAGCATCTTAACGTTTTTCATAAGAAACTCCTTATTGAAGCCCTCCTTCTTTATGACGTCGGTTAAAATTACGATGAAGTTACATTTCATTTGTGCAGTGTTATCATAAAATCGTTGAATTTCGGCCAGTTCTCAGGTGTTCACGTAAAAATCAACAATTAAACAAAGTTTGAGACATAACGAAAAAAAACTTTCCCATTAATGTTTAGAAAACATTGCACGTAATATCCGTTTGTCCGTTTATGTGGCATTAAACAATTTTTCATATTGTTTTCATTCATAATCTGTTTTATAATCGCTTGCCTCTTGTTATACAATGATTGTATTTTTTTATTGATGAAGGAAATTGTTAAGATTCGTTGTTGCATCCAAAGACGTTTCGAGAGAAAAATCTTTATAGTAAAACTGCAGGATTTTATTATAATTTCTAAGTTTAAAAATATTTGGCTCATTTCTAAAAATATTTAATTTTGAATACTCTTATAATGTCTTATTAACTTCAGACGTAGCGCTTAATGAGGTCGTAAAAGAAATAGTAAAGACCAATTCCAAGTAGGTAAGTCCTAATTTTTCGTAACTATAAATTTGAATAATTATGATTATTGTAGATTTGTATTTACGAAGATGTTTGAAATTTAGAATATGAATTTGAAATAAACTAGTAATGATAGATCCTTGAAGAAAAAAATTGATAAAAGATCAAAATAATTAACTAAGAAGTGTCAAAAATTTCAGTTTATTCTATTAAAAAAAATATATTTTAATGTAATAAATCTAAAAGAGAATACTGTAGAATGCGCACTAGGAAATCTCAACTTAAAATAAATTAATGAAATCCAAATTAAATAAAAATATCTTACTTAAACTGGCGACAATAATTTGATGTAATTTACTCCCCTCCGCACAATATTTCTTCATTGTGTATTTCAACATTTTATTTTTTTAAACCAAGCACTAAATTGTCTATCGAAAATGCACAGATTAAAAATGGCGCGCTCGGGCGGTGCGCTCGCTCCCCGGCACAGACGTCGAATGGCCGCGTACAGCCTTCCCGGCACACTGGCTGTATATTGTTTAAAACTGTAATCTTAAGTAGCTGCCATGACCGTACCTATTAAAATTGGACATTACTTAGGTACTAAAGTCATTATTGGATCAATAGATTTAATTAAAAAATAAAATCTGATTAAATAATCTGATCCTTTTAGGAATTTAAACATGGAACAATAAGAGAAGTTTAAACATGTTTAAACAAAATGACTTGAATTAAATTTATGATTATGTACGATTCGAATATAATGCGAAATATACAGAAGTTTTTTTTTCTTTATTTCTTGTTTTTAGTTTTTTAACACTCGCATAATAAATGCACGAGGCAACAGCATGCTACCTACAGCTAATATTAGTTTCTAAAATTTATTTTTAAAGAATTTATTAGGTGCCTCGAACATGTATTACTAATTAACTACCTCAGTTGGCATATTTTGTCTATTTTACAAACACCAATAAAGTTCTGTGACGCAATCAAAGTTGACGCTCAGACTACAGTGCCTGTTTAAAAAAAAGCACACATTTTACATAAAAATTGTAAGTTTCGGGAATATTCTTGCAGGCACATAATCAGTCATCGTTTAATGAATCATGTACTTACACAATATTTTCTGTTCAATATGAACGATTGACATTCATTTAATCGTATCATTATAACGATCGCACTAATTTGATCCGGCGTACTTTAAACATGTTTCAGTGTTTTAACTCTCGTACGTAAACATATGTCGGGATTGAAAACTAAATTTTGTATTCGTATTAAGACTGTTATGGATTTAACTACTCTTGAAAAATCTTTAATCTGTTTATGCAAGATTTGGACATTTTTAAATGTTTTTGGTAGTTAAATTAAGTAGATGGCCATAATTATTTCTGCAGTCTTTTAAATGGCATCGGCAAAACAACTTATTGTTTTTTTTCTTTTTTAACAACCGACTTTAAATAAAACTACTGAACTAAACTTGATATAGTTGTAAGCCATTAGCTATTTCACGTTAAATGAAAAAATAATCATCAAAATCGGTAAGAAAAAAAATCTTAGGTACGAAATACTTAAAAAAAACAGATGAATTGAGAACCTCCTTTTTGAACGTGTTGAAAACTAGTAATTAAGTACTAATTATTCTCTACCTAGGTCTGTCAAGGGTCTGTCTTTCTATGCTGCTTAGAGTCCACGACTACAGTCTTAATAAAAGAGGAGTTAGCAGGATCTCTAATGTCTATGATAAGTACATCTATCTCTGTATATGACAAGGCTCTCCATATTATATGATAGCTGAGATTCTGATCACCAAATGTCATCACACCAGCACTCATCCAGATCATCACCATGTCTGCCGAAAGAGATAATTTGATTTCCGTCTTTTTTAATCAACTTTTCCGCCTCATAAGCATTTTTCTCCATGCGCATACAAACCAACTGTTTCTTACTCTACAATTTCGACTTTCCAAGATCTATTCCAATTTCAAACGCAGTACTTTTAAACAGATTGAGGATTTAGCTTTTTTAATTTCGTATCTATAATCAAAGGAATAGTTCAAAGTTTATTGACCGTTTTAGAGAAATTTAGAAATAATAGCGTTCTCGACTAACTTATCAGATGATTTTTTAAAACCTGTTTTTTATCGGTATTTGGTTAAAATCGTAGGTAACATTTTTGCTTATAATAATGAAGAATATTAATATGTCTGTGACTAAATTTGAGGAATCTTATGTCTGATACCTCTGCGGTTTTAATGATTTGGAAGGTAGGACCCTATTTTATAGGTTCCGTATTCTAAAGTTACGTTTTCTACGCAACTGTATCTCAAGAACCGTTACAGGTAGAAAATTACTAATTAGAACATAGATTATGAAAATGTTGCCGCTAAATGACAAAAAATTAAATAAAAATCAAGGCCAAGCAACTGTTGGGACAGCCACGCCATTTGATGGGTGATCTTTTTTTTTTAATTAATATAATAATATTTTTTGACTATTTTGACGGAACCCTCGGTCTCGCTAGTATAGCTGGCGCTTGTTCGAATTTTAAATCTCAGCCATTCCCATAATATGTTGCATCGGGGGCTGATAGCTTAATTATATTTCACAGCTTAATTAAAAAAAAAAAACAGAATAAGTACCTACTTAGGCCAGAAAGAAGCACGTGAGGATATGAGACTAGTTTGTGATAATTTAAAAGAAAATGGGCACAAACTGGTCTTGCCCAACTGTGGTATAACAATAACTTGAATGACAAGTTGGTGGAACAAACCGTTACTTATTAAACATGTATTATAAACTTAAAAACTAAATTGCCTACTTCCAGCTCTATAGTATTATCTATAACAGTTGTGGGAGCAGGACAGAGAAGTACACGGTGTCTAACGCCGTCCCTCTTCCACACCTATTATAAAATTACATTAATATATCGTGGTAGGTCCTCAATGCCAATAGACGTGTCAATGCTCTTGTTATCATTTTAATTCATAACACCTTTTATATTTCACAAAAAAAAGAAAGTCACGTGTTGTATCATGTGGGTTTCAATAAAACAAAAATACCATACCGTTTATGTGCAGAATCTAGAAGCAAATAGAGAGAAAAAAAGACTGCGTGCTTTATAAGTGAAGATCTGACAGTTTCTTTTTGCTCGATTTTTAGAAGAGAGTCCATTTAAGAAATAATTGTAATAATGGTTTACTTGTTTTAAAACGGTAAAATAAAAAAAAACTAATTTTAAACAGACGAATGTTTGAGTTTCGTTTGTTACTCCTTCCCACAAACGGCAGAACCGATTTTGATGCATTAAGTATGGAGTTACCCGACATCCAGGACAGATACTTTTCAACACTTTTGCACCCGACTGTTTCAACGACAGACCAAAGATTTTGTAGCTATAAACAAAGCTAAATCCGGTAAAGAAATGGAAAAAGCTAGGTAACAAAAAAAATATAGATAATGAGTAGAAATAAATAACATGTATGACAGTTGATCGATAGACAAGCAAACATTCGGCGAAATGACGGGAAACCCCAAGGTCAAACATCTAGGTATGTTATAAAATATTTAAGATAGTTAGAAAGTGATTTCAATTTGCAGACATCGTTTGCTTTCTTTGTAAACGGGTCTAAGTAAGTAGGATGTTGACCCCGATATTAATGGTAAGAGAAGATCCTGATTAAGGAATGTTTTTTACCTATTGTACCTTCTTGACCTTTCACTAACATAGACAACTGCGCATTGAATGGTTTTTTTTTAAACGGAACGTTCCATAACTTTTTAAATCTAGGTTTTGCTTTGCTAAGGTTTGTCCCACAAAGTCGGCCATTTTTTTTTTGACCAAAGCTGACGTATTCCATAAAATCTCCAACAATTTAGTTAGCAGTTTATATAATTTAAATAATAAATTTAAATAGTAGCTTTGGAATGTTTTTATTATGAACAAATTCCGCTAGATTTAACATTTAATTTTAGAGTATTCTTAAGTCTAACTGTCTGAAAAGTCAAGTGAAAAAACCAGATCATTAAAATGATAATTACCTACTATTGATAAGATGTGTTATTAAGAACACTTACACTAACAATTTCATTTGAACCCACAGACAAAGTTAATGCAATGATACAAAATAGGCAATACGAACCACTCGTAAAGCCTGCAAATAAAACTAAAGCGTAAGGCTAGCTTTTTCTAATTATAGATCTAAGTATTGTCAGTTAAAAATAGACTGGTTCGCGTGTAAGCAGCGCAAGCGCCAGTCGCGGTAGTCATGCTTGGCGCCAATAAATTATAGCCGAGATTTCACATAACTTAGAACAGATGGCACCACGTAGCGGTACCAAAGTGCCAACGGTACTTTTCTCATAGATTTATGTGGGATTAATGAAAATATGCTAATCACTTTTTGTTAAACGCAACGCTTGTACTTCGGGGTGTCGTGATGAATCGCGTACGTGATTAATTTCTTTGAGATTTTATTTATCAATATACAATTTCACTTATTATAATTACTACACTAATAGCTGTGCATAATTCTCTTTATAACTCAAGTAAATCTTTTGCCATGGCAACTGTGAGTCCAATAAAGGCGCTTTTCTTCTTATAAGTTGTAATAAGCGACAGCGTAAGTATAGTATACTCTTCTACTTTCAATAAACCGAGGAAATTCTAAGTTGCGAAAAAAATCATGTACTTTTTCCATTTTCTAAGTAAATGTATGACTCATAAAAGGAATTAAGATTTTTGACTTCTACATTCGTTCCAAAACGTCTCTACATCTTCAATCCAAATAAACTTCCCGACAATGAAATTCCAGAATTGACTTAAAGTAAGCAACAGCCTATTCCCGTCACTAAAAGCAATTGAAAACTAACTTAGTAATCTTTGAATTACCGATCAAAGGTGCTAAGTTACTCACAGTTCTAAAAAAAGCCCGCCGTTTCCGTTCTCAGAAACATTTAACTTCAGTTCATGTAAATGTTACCTATATTTGACGTTCAACTTTACCTTTACGACGTCCTCCTCAATCAGAACTATTGCTTTTGTAGAAGCGGGACACCGGTATCCGTAAAGTAGAGCGCTATCTTGCTCCCACAACGACGGGTGTCTGGTTTTAAGTCATCATGGTAGGGAGTCTGATTGTGCATTTGTGAATCGTCGTCCTAATGTGCCTCACACGACATTGCTTCGATGTAAGCTTTTTACTAAACTTTACGTGAGCTAATTAATTTATATATAGTTTGTTTCGAGTTAACGATGGATATACTTGGATTTAGTAAGGATATGCTTGTTGTAACGAAGATATGTGTCTGCCTTTTAAACCATTTTTAGTTTTATGGCTTCCTTAATTCATGTTTTCTAGTAGCCCCGTGAGCTGCTAGTGGAACATTAAAAAGTTGAGTATTATTACAGTCCCAATGATCTTTTAAGATAGAGTTCATATATTTTGAAGTTCTTCGTATTGGAGTGTAAACCGCTTCGTTACGTCATCATTGCGTCTGAAGCTTTTCTCAATTTAAAGAAAATCAATATTAAATAGTTTAACTTAGTTATGTTTTAGTTATCACAATCCAGAGTCACAGACTTTTTGTAAACCTTGGCAAAGTATTAAATCTTGTACTGTAATTTACAAACCGCTCAATTCTAGATGAAATGAGTACGAAATGTGTTTTTTTTTAATAAGGTAAGAGTGAGTGAAAGTGGCCACAAAAAATGTTATTTCAATGAATAAGGAGAGTAAACACGTGAGCAGACGATGGTAATATATCATGTGGTCAACACTGGTCAAGTAAAAACCGGTACTATTTGACCTTTGGATCTTTCGCTAAGACTTATTACAAATATTTATGTATAACGTTTAACAGGTACTTAAAAAGAAAATTTTGTCAAAGTAAAGAGCTGTATTAAGGTCTATATAAAAATTAATCATAAGCATGGTCCATGATTTCAGCTACCGAACGATTAACAATATTAGAGTCAATGTTTAAGAAGCGAGCTTGGTTTGCGACCTAATTCCTTAGTAATCTACTATAGCGAAGCTGGAATTTTCAAGATATAAAACAATTATAATATAAAGGAGGTATCCTCACGTCACTTCCCAAATTACCTCCTCGTTCACAGATCAATAATTTAGTGTAATATCTTACAAACAGACAAACACATCTCTTCACCAATACACTTAGAAATGTAGGCGTTTATTTATACAGAATTTAATTATCATTCAATTTATACGAGAGTCCCGCCATTAAGATGTCACTTGCATAATACGTAGCTATTAGGCTGTTAGTTTCAACTCACACACGTCAAACATTCGTATTATAATTATTTATCGACTATTAACGTCTAATTCTGACAAGTGATGAGCTTTGGCCATTATTAAGTGGGTACAGCTTCGAAACTGGTTATTATTTTGTGCTTCAGTATGAAGTTGGAGCCTTAAAGGAGGTTTTATGCTGTTTTTTTATAGGGATGCATATAGGAAGAGATGTGTTTAAGTATCAATGTAATTTGTTGAATTTGTATGGCTTTTGCCTGAAATCTTATTACTTTTGCATGTGGTGGTTACCTTCAAGAATATTTTAAATCGTAACAAAAGCCTTACTTTTTCTCTCCATTTTCATCTATTTTTCTACATTCTAACTAGCTTATCTTTCGGCATCATGCTTATATTTTCGGTTTACTGTAACTCTAAATCTCAGGATCTACCTTAGATAAATCGGACGTCGACTTACAAATTGTATAATTTTCTCTTTCCTACAAAATAAAAGTTCTAAACCTTTAAAAGTAATTTCACCAAACAACCTTTTCATCAAAACCTCAAATAGCACATCACCCAGAAAAACCTAACCCGTCAATCTGACACAACATAATCACATTTTTGCAATGGCTTGGTAAAATTCAAAATTATGCCATGACACCTATACTTGTGATCTGCGCGTACCTTCTGTTCAGGGTGACGGGAGGAGACATAACTAGTAACCAGCACAAGGCGGACTCCATCTGCAGTGCGTATGGCTATCAGCTGGCCGAAGCCAAGTTTGGGAAGGAAGCTCATCTGCTGTGCCTGAAGCCACATCCTATAGGTAGACTTTGGATTCTAGTCGATAGCTGTAGGGATGTTTGTAGCATTGTCTTATGTAGATCACCAGTTTAATGGACCAATAGAGATCTACAAGAATCTTTAACTAAATACAGCAGAAATACTTTTGCAATTGTTGGCATTACTTATAATAAACAGTGGACGACTAGTTAGCCAACTACTTGCTACCCTATAGGTGTAGGTCAATGTAGGTATTTATTACTTCAAATAAGATTGTTTAGTGAGAGAATGTAACTATATATGTAGTATATAGTGTACCTCACACCTTGCCAATGGTAGTTACATTGCTTTTTGATATCTCTGCATCACCTGTTGACTGGTTGAGAATACCTCAAGCTTATTGTACGCCTTTTATACATATATTTATGTATAAGAAGTATAAATAAATAGAAGTCTAAGTTAGATTATCTGCAGTAGAAGGCAGAAGGAACATATTATTTAAATTTACAAGTACGAATCCTCTTCGTCATCAAAAAATAATTTATTACAAGACGAAGTTCTCGTAAACCTATTTGCAAAGAAAAATACCGCCGGAAACCAATAAGATAGTAGTACTAAAATTCGTTCCATCCATTCAGGGTCCTCACACCTGGCATCCCACCACTCGGCCTTACTCCTGGACCCTGAGGACCCGGATGAAGGGCTGCCGACTGTCCACGACACGCCCCTGGCTGACATCACCATGGCGTTCGGGTTCCCCGTGGAACAGCCATCGTCAGGCACCGCTGAGGGCTACATCGGAGACGATCATCAGTTCTACGGAGTTCTGCACATTGGTATGTAGTTTTAAAAACTGTTTTGTAGCTGTTTTAGCTGAAAGTTATCTAGAACGTATGATAAAGAAAAAAACATGGTTAGGGGCGTTCCATATAAACAGCTAAAGAGAAACTAATTTTGCCCTTTAAATTTTTTGTTATTTTATTGTTTAAACGGCAGCATTTTTTGACAATTATGATTATTCACAAGTTGTTCACTAGTTTCTAGAGTTCCATTTTTACCTTTCAGATACGTAGCCGTATGTACCATAACCTCATGTTTCATAAAGTTTCCACGTTTTTTTTTTTTTTTCGGGAATCATTTTACTTCATAGATTTGACCGTAGTAGATCGTCGTAGTCGTCAACGCTATTCGACTTTTTTCCTCAAAACACTTACATCCTGGAATTCACATTAATATAAAGCATTTTCCTTTACTGTATTAATATGCTATACTTATCAAAGTCGAGTATGTAAAATTCTGATAAGTTCCTGTTACTGTAACAGTTCAAACCCAAAGACAACTTGTTATCTTACCCTGATTACTTACGCAAAGTTTTATGCTTGTCTTTTTAGAGGAAATTGAAGCATGATCTTACGTTACAAAGTCTTCTGAAGTAAGGTATTCCAAGTAATTAAGGGTGCTAAGCTGTTTTTCTATTTTTTTATGGAAGGAAATTGGCTAGAGCCATAAGCTCTCATTTTTCCGGAGATCAGATGGGCTTGTTGACCATAATAGTTGGTTGTCAGAAAATTATACTGTCTCGTATTACGAAGGGCGTAACCACCCCTTAAAGTAACGCTTTGCAGTTGAAGAAAAATAATACTTTAAGATTTGGCGGTAGGCCTCCTAAACAAAATCTTGTAAATATTGTAAGTATATAATTTATATATTTTTGTGTTAAGGCAACAGAACTCTCCACGCAGACCCTTACGGCCACGACGATCCGAAGAAGTTTTTTGGCGCCTTCGAAAATGACAACATGGCGGCGCCGCGGGCGAGACGCGAACATGCACAGGTGATCAGGTGAAGATGATGGCTTCTTATAGTGATAGCGCTGCCCTGATTTTAGGCAGAGCTGCTGGCAACATAGGCAGACATGGACCTATATGGCCAGTCAAGTGACATGTCTCCAATCGCTATCGGCAAAAACATGCATGGAGATGATAGGTCGAAGTTACGAGAAACAAGTAGGCATTTCCAATTTTCCATACATTTAAAAATCTTGGCTGCAGTGGCTGTGTTTATTATGTACAGATAAGAACTCATGCCAAAAATATTTTATTTATAATATTACTTCTCCCGCACTCCTTGCGTCGCGGGGATTTCACAAACATCACAATGACACCATGATTCGAGACATTTATAGATCACATAAACCCTAATCCTACGCGGGGATCGAACCCGCGACACGTCACTCACATGGGTTTATCGTGGTGACCTCAACCACTCATCCATACGTGCAGTCATCCCATGTTTTTAAACATGTTTAATATACATTGATAGTGTAATCTCGATAGCAATTGGAGCAAGCTCGTGCCTGACCTATTGTCTACAAGTGTAGGCCATGTACGTATTTAACAATAGTAGTCCAACAAAGTTATTAATTGAAAACGATAATATTGATATCGTTCACGTGTCCTACTGGTGTTGACACGCCATTGTCGAGCGTGTGATGTTTGATTGATGCACATTTTATTATAGAAACTGCTTTAATTGTTACTTATTACATTTTTAAACGTACGTAGCCTATACTTATGCATGAAATATTTTATGAATATGAATAGTGTACACGATGATGATGGTCTTAGAAAAGATGAGATGTGCTATTGCGAGATGCGGAATGCGAGTAACGTTCGCGTTCTTCCCAAAAAATACGCTCACTAGAATGACTTCTGATTGAATTCTTGCCTCTTAAATTTAATTTATTATGGTATTTTGGCTCAAGCCATAGGAAACAAACGTAAATGACGTAAGTAGACCCCCTACTTACGTCATTTTCTGCTTTCTCACATAACGAGAGAGAGAAGAATGGTAACTCCTAGATTTCTAACGAAACTATCAGAACCAACTGCGACAAAAAACATTGTAGCTTCCATAGTAATAGTAGGCCTTATCCAAATTTACATCTAAGCATCCAAAAGTCTAACTTAGCACCGTTCTTTCAGTACAACACGATAGAACGAGTCCCTTTCTTCCCGTACCGGCTAGAGGAACGCAAGAGGGTGCCCGGCGTCGCCCGTGCTAGGATCTGCGACCTACTGCTGCTGGCTGACAAGGAATTCTTCGAGAAGGTAAGGTGAAACTCATGGAGTTTCCCGCCGGTCTTTAAATAAAGGACAATTTGGATCCAGAACAACATACTTCGCTTAGGTACAGGGTAAACGGACTAAATTGTTCTTCCGGTTTTACGAACCTAAATATTTACTTGAGTACATATTTCCAGCTGTTGAATACTGTAGCAGGAGTTTTCATGTTAACCAACGCATGCGACCTCCGAAATGGTTCAAATGAATCATACGTTCATGAATATGATTGTTTAAAAGACTCACGACATTGTTTATGATTAGTTAATAACTTAAACAAGTAAGTGCCCAACCTTTTTGATTTGATTAAAGGACGCCAACTCCAGCCTCAACCACGTGGTGCGGCGGATGATGCACGCGGTCGCTCAGGCTGACATCATATTCAGGAATGCTGATTTCAATGAGGATGGCTTGCCTGATAATATAGGTTAGTTTAGTAGGAGTAGTCAGTTTGAAATGTTGATATTTGATGATAACACAGATATTCTGTTTATTAAAAGTTGAAGCTCGTGCAATAACTACCTTTGGATCCATTGATACCCACTTATTTTGTAGGTAACTGGGGAAAAAGGGCTTAAACTTCGTATAATTGATTAGGTTTATTAAATCCTTTTTTTTAATGGAATTGGGGAGGGGGTGACTTGCTATACTGTGATCTGGAAGTCCCTAGCTTTGTATTTTAGCTAGCTAGCAATAAACTTAACTTAAAATAAACGTGTAAGAACTAAAATAAAATTGTTACATTGGTGAATAAATTCAGCATAAAATAAGACATTCCACTTTATACTAGGGTTCTCAGTAAAGTACATCCTAGTATTAACATCGACGGATACGAACACTCGAGTATTCGGCGACCTGCTGACGGACAAGGCGATAGACGGACGAAACTACCTGATGAGGTTCGCGCGGCTACGGCGTCTGTCCGAAGTGTGCCTCGGAGTCGCCTTCTCAGGACACGCCTTCCATAACAGGACACTGGGTTTGAGGTATGAGAAGTTTTAATTTGACTTCTTTGATTTTATGACATCAGCGCTGTGTACTAAGTATTGCTAATAAGAGGGATTTATACGGGAGAATACTCATGGATACTTGTCCCTCAGGGAAGAAAGCGGATAGTGTCAATATATTTATTGTCTGAACCAATATTTACTATCTCGAGGTCCGAATACGGCGGACGTAGCTCGGAAAATGTAACTTTACATTTCATCCTTGGGTCCGGAGGATTTCACAAACATTCAAGTCACATGCACACAGACATAGATTCAGTACAAGCATTTGTGGATCAAACAAACGAGAACTTACGCTTGTGTGCGGAGATGGAACATGTGGCACGTCGCATAGTGGGTTTGTCGTGGTTAACTTTAACACTCGTGCAGTCATGCTTATCTAAGGCCTATTCTTATTTATTAGTTTCACGTCTCTGGGCGGCGGCATGGGCGGCGCTGCAGGCGGGCTGTGCGACCGGCGCGCGTACGGCCGCTCGTTCAACACGCTGGCTATAGCACACGCCACCACGGAGGAAAAGGGCAGAGTGCCGGAGAGAATCGCTGCTCTCACACTCGCTCATGAAATGGGTAGGTAACTTTAGTTCCATATTTAAGTATACTGAGGATAATTGAGGGAATGTTGAAGTGAGAAAGTATTTTGCTGCTTTCATGTATAAAATTACGGATCTAATGAATTTCAAAATGTGTTTCAATTATTCCAAAAGGAAGAATTTGATTAAATATGTAATTCAATTAACTTTAAACAAACTTAAGAAAAAACTGTAACAAACGTACAATTTTGTAACGACTTACAAGACTACCGCTATTCAGACGATTGAACGAGTACCCAACGATTAATCGCCTGACTAGTTTAGATCCCAAAGGTAGTCAGTATCATGAGCCGACGATCAACGGGTCGATCACTATCAATAAAGTTTGAATCGTCCTCACGGTAATTACCAAACAATTACTTAGCTACACGTAAAAAAAGCACACCTTTACTCCACCTCCAGGCCACAGTTTCGGCGCGCACCACGACGACAACTTCCCGAACCCCGAGTGTCGCGGACATCTCATGGGCTCGCAGTCCTCCACGGCCGAGAACGGGATGAACTTCGAGTTCTCGCTATGCAGCAAGCGATTAATTGCCGCCACTTTAAGTAGTATGAGCTATTGTCTGGTGGAGGAAGATCGACCTTATTGCGGGAATGGTAAGATATGATATGAGATGTAGCGTAAATATGAGGTGTGTGGATTTGGATGGACGTTTTGTCTTGTGATTGTAATTTCGGTGGGGAAAAGACCAACGAAATTACATGTTTTTTGTTTTAAATACACCTTATCTTTTTAGGCGAGGCGAGGGTACCTATATAAATTGAAAAAAAGTTTACCTGCAAATCCACTTTAAATTATTAGCTTTTGAAATTGAATAATGAATGAAGTTGAAATTCTGATATCTTTATCAATCATCAATAATATCAGGTATCGTGGAGGAAGGCGAGGCCTGTGACTGCGGGCTGCCGTCTCGCTGCATCCACAAGGACCCGTGCTGCACGCCGCGCGGGGGAGGGGCGCTCGTCTTCGAAGAGGGGTAAATATCAACCCTTATTACCTAAAACCTGACTCTACCCTGAAAAGTTCGTGTGATGAAATGAATTCAGGTGCTATTCTAGCGCTGGAAATAAACTATGGATAAGTAATGGAGATCGTTGCTAGTTCGTTTCTATAGGAAGCCATTTTGGTACCTACTATGCAACTGAATTCATTTAATCTTTGAATCATACCGGTAGTCTGAATTTTCCGCTTACAAAAATTCGATCTTGGTTGAAAAAATAGTTGGTTTTTAGCTCAAAACGCGGATCAGAACGATATCTTCTGTGGCATGCTGACATTTTTTTTCCGGGCTAACGACTTCGACCCACTTCGAGGGCGCGGCATGGGGATGTCGGACTTCCACCGACCGAAACCACCACAGGCCCCCCCTTCTACTACTCAACCTAGAGTCCAGGGTTCGCTCTCGTATGCTCTACGCGACTCTAGCTGGTAGCATTCTCCACCAACCTGTCACCATCTTTAACATATTCTGCCCTCCACAGGACCCTACACAAGGAGGGCTGTTCAGTAGCCCCGTCCGCCATGTGCCACCCGTCACAAGGACTCTGCTGCACTCACAAGTGCCAGCTCGCTGACCTCGTTAAGAGTGGTATTGTTAGTAGTATAATCGTAATAACTATCTTCCTACGTATAGTCGTTCATTTTTATTTTTGATCTGTTTATTTTTTGACGCCGTGTCGTATTGTGATGGATAAATGGGATATTTGGCTATCCTTAAATTGATTGGTAGATACAAAACTACGACCTACTCTTCTATCAGCGGAATAAATGTGGCCGTTTGACATGTTTTCTATAAAAGCTGTCAATACGTTAACGCTATCTGGCGATTGAAAATCGGCCATGTATTCTACATCTATTTTCACTTTAACTCAAACAAATGAGCCTTAACCAAAATCATATTTTACTTTAAGCGCCTTGTTCTTCACTTTAGGGTTAATTTTATGACCTGTCAAAAGATCGCTCTTAGAATGGACAGGAACTTAACAGAAATGAAATGAAATCTAAATCGCAAGAAAGCGTAAGCAGTATGTGCAAAATAAGTCGGGGTATTAGTTAAATTAAGTCAAGATAGTATAAATACTAACAACCTATAAGACTTGAAATAACTTCAGGACCGCCGACTGACTAGTACACATTAAACCAAAGCTTATGCAACTCATTTCTCAGAGCTAAAACAAGCCAAACCTCTTTGACTTAGAAATGCATTCGAATTTGGTAAATCATCTCATACGCTATGCGATATTATTCTATTTGTGAATCATCCCATTAATCGCGATCCGAAGTAGTTTTTATTTACCTTAAAAGTACAAGATTAGTCCAATATCCATTTCTTACTTCTGAAGATAGTTGACCAATACGACACGGTGTTTAATAAATTAAAATCATTGTATTTTTTAAAGAGAATGTAAAGTGTTATGGCTTTTTACATTTTGGTGTTGTGTTTTTGTTATTGTGTCGTTTGTTTATCCTTTGGCTATGTACATTTTTGTGTAATAATTAATGTATTAAATAATTTGAGTGATTGTAATTTGTGGCAATAAATTCATTTATTTATTCACTTGTAGTTTTATTGCGCTTTGTAGACTTATTAATGGTTTGTAGTTGATGCCTGAGTAGTTGTTTAAGTAAAGTTTAAATATTACGTTTAAGTTGACGTACTATTTTGAAAGTTCTTACAAATAAGCCTAAGATGTCTATGGAGCTAAATTACAAATATTTTGTTTAAATATATAAACCTACATGGAACGATTTAAAGCTAAGTAGCGATCTAAAAATATGTCTCTACATTTGTCAATGTCAAAGACACTAAAGGGTCATTTCTTTAACACGGCAGTTAGAACCTAGGTACCTATTTCGTTGATCGGTTAGGTTAATCAGGTAAAGCAGTAGGGCATTGTAAATCGTGCATCAAGCGAGCGAAGGTCACGTGACGGTCCAAAAGTCAATTCGTAAACCCATTAGTGTGGTGGCACACTAATTGTAATTAAACGATGTAAAGTGTGCCCCGAAACAAAATAGATGGTTACCGATCCACAAAGTTATTTTCGAAAATAGAATATTAACGGTGACTGAATGACATATGTCATTTTTGTTAATAGTTTTTAAATCGTTAAATAGCTAAAAGTGGGTGTGTCAATGTACTTGTGACTTATCTGTAGCTACTAATGTTTATATAATAGAGTTTTTGAGCAAGGTTGTGAACTAATTACGTCATTCTACGTTTATTGTAAATGAAATGAAAAACTGGATTTAAATACAGCTACGTAATGATTTAGAGAAACGATACGAATTCAGGTTTTTAGATAGATTGCACGGATAGCCGTGTGGTAAAGTTCATAACCGCAAAACTACTGAGTGCGATGTGTCGTGGGTTCAATCCTCGCTTGGAAAAGTGTTTGTATGGTTCATGTATGCTCGTTTTGAGTCTGAGTGCCTGATTCTGCATGTTACTTAAAATTTAATTTTTGTGTCGCAGTGTGTCAACAATTGACATTCATCATTATTATTATAGTCGTTAATATCAAATTCTATACTTGTGACTTCTGAAATTAATGGACCAAAAAATCTAATTCAAACCACCCAAACTATTTACTTTTATAGATGTAATTCACTAAACCGATATAGATAATGTTCTCTACTTGTAGGTATACATTGAATACTTCTTCTACTATATTTTGGAACTGTTTATCGACGGTAACTACGCCGTTAATACCGCGTGACGCAGCTATCTATAAGAAAAGAAATTTAACTTAAGTCTAAATCAACAGCCTCCAGAATTCGTGACAATCTTTAAGCTCAAGACTTTGAACCACTCTGGTTCCTAACTATTTAGGTACAGTTGAGTTCATTAAATTGTTGCTTTTATCAGACAACTAAAATAAATGGACATCAAAAATGTGCAAAATATTATGTCAAATAAGCGGCTTAGACAGCATTCAGTTTCGGTCAATATTAGAATCAATAATAGTCTTTTTTTACACGTGTCATATCATCATAAATGCATCATCATCAGCCCATATTCGTCCACTGTTGGACTTAGGCCCTCCCCAATTGCACGCCATCTTCGGTTGCTCGCATCCAGTTCCGGCCATCTTGCGCAGATAATCACTCCACCCTGCTTGAGGACGTTCTACACTACACGTTATCTCTCCTACATCAGAACAAAAATGGGAAGAAGGGATGTCCTACCTAAACAATTCATTAAGCTTTCCAACACCAGATTTTTTTTTAATTGCCATTTACGAATGAACTCGATTGTACAACCCTGTCCACCCGCTGTACTGTTTATCCCATAAGTCTGAACGTGCCGATGTTGTAATTGTCAGCGACGTTCAATCTCCCGAGTTTGTTTAAAGGGGCCGTCCTGTTACGACGTCGTTGCTAAACCTTTTGGCATAGCGACCCAAATTGTTTAGATCCATTGGACCTTGCCCTTGTCTTTTCCATTGATTTTATTATAATCCTTTACAAATTGTTACGCTTTCTGCGTGGCTTTATTTTAAGTAGGTTAAGTTAAAGTAAAATATTGGAGTAGTAATTGTTTTCTGAATCTCTCGAGTAAACCCAGTTCTTGATATTTCAATTTGTCAGTGTTAGTCTTTGTGCTGATCTAGGTTGTTAGTTTCCTTTATATATTATTATAATTAAATTCGAGCGCTTTAGCATGAAGCAACAGTTACCTACTTAGTTTAGTTTCTTTTTTAGGTTTTGTCTTCTGATAAAAATCGTCAAATGAGTCCTTCTGCTTTCGGTTGAGCGGAAACCGAAAACCCATGTTCCTTCCTTTTGCCCTTCGGGTACCGTTGGTTGGATAACCTTTTCGGACAATTCCGATGTAGACCTAAGGTCTAGGATCTGAATTAAGAAAAAACAGTCTCAAAAAAACGTAGATCTAAAGAAAACATCTACAAATCCAATATCTTTCATACAGGATTGCTCAACCCAGGAACAAGAATGCACATGTAGCCACCTGTCGTCGGAATGCCGGTGTGGTCTGGGCGGGCGGTGCCTGCCCGACGGCTCCTGCCACGCGGCCGAGTGCGCCAGGCTCGGCCTCAAGGAGTGCCCCTGCGCTAAGAGAGCGCCCATCAGTGGCTTTATGCAGGTTTGGGATAGTTCTTAGACTGATTAGTTTTGTGATGGCTTTACGGTTCTATAAATGGATGCGGTTGCACGACGTTGCAAGTCCGAACCCAAAGGATGCTAGTACCACTGTCACGTAAGCAAGCTTCCACGTGGTATACTTTCTCAATTAAGTGTCACAAAATCTTCACACAAACGGTAAAGAAAAACATCATCAAGAAACCTGAATTCTAAACAATGAAATCTGGAATGCAATAACCGAGCTTAGGAATAAATGATTAAAAGAGTTCACTATACATAAATAAGTTTTGCTCAGTAATTGAATAGCCAGGGCGTTGAAAAATTTTGGACAGTCATGGACGGATTAAGCACATGCTAGATTTGTTATTATAACTGTGTTATTATTAAATGGTAACCTGAATAATATGTCCAGGGTTCGTTGGTGGGGGAGCTAAATCTATGCGGCATCTGCTGCAAGCTGCGGCTTCTGGACGGCAGCGAGCAGTGCGTGTCGGCGGAGGAGGCGGCGCGCGAGAGTCTCGCCAGTGACCACACGCTACCTATGGGCTGGCCTGATGAGGACTATAGAGGACGTAAGGTCTTAAGATGTACTTCTTATAAGGCAAATAGTAGCTAGGTCGGTGTAAGTGTGGCAAATAAAGAAAGCAAATGTTGTCGAGGAATTTGGGAGTGTCGCATCGCGAAAAATGTTGCCTTTGTACGACCTACGTACCTACCTTTTGCATGGATTCTGATGGGCATAATGTTTCATGAGAGGCAACGAGTGGAATTGTTTTGCTGAGTTTCGGTACCAACAGGTACAGATTAGACTTTTCATATTAGTTACAACGATCGAGCACTCACATAGTGTCTTTATTTTGCCCAAAGGTCGCCAATAGTCAGTAACATAATTAGTAGCAAGTAGCAAGCATTCCAACTGCAGCAGTGGTTTGTCACTTTCAAAATACACTTACGTACGTAAACTGTTCCGGAAAATGCCTGTACATACTATATCCAGGAGCAAATTGTAGTTTCCCGGTGTTTGTAACAGCGAACGTGACAGTCCGCTTATGCGAGGGCTACGCGTGCAACCTGACGTGGGTGCGCGCGTGGCCGCCGGGCTCCGTGTGCGTGGCGCGCAACAAGGTGGGCGTGTGCTCGCCGCGAGGACTCTGCAAGATGGACTACCTCAGCCCGCGGTCCAACGTCTACCCCGATATCATGGTAAGATACCCGGTCAGCATCAACTCAGTTCAAACGTTCAAATTTATTTTAACAACTTTATTCCTCTAATCAACAACTTTCCTATAAGTAACTACTACGCTAACGTAGATACTTTTTGCCGACTTACTCAGGGAACCTTAGTTATAGCAGATGATTTTATACTAGGTAGTTCTATAGAAATCAAATATTTATCGCTTGCTGGTATCTGACAAGACATCGAAGTGGTCCCGCGTGCGTTACAGTTGGAAAACAGTTTTAAGACTGTTTTGGTAATGGTATTTTTGAGTGCAAGTAGCTCTTAGGCAACAAAATATGCCCGACCCCTGAAGTAATAATACTGACCGAATTGTTACCCTCCCCATTTTGAAGTCGGTTAAGAAACGACATCTATAACGACGGACGATTGACCACTCTGCTATCCGTGCACTTTTTTGTGCCCTCAGTCTTAAAACACCATTGGTCACTGAAAAACTTTTGTATCTAAGTTGCACAGAAGACGACCTTCTAATAATACAGATATACATATGTTTGTTCCAGAATGTTCGTTTGGTCGGCTTAAAACACAATCGCTCGAGATACCTGAAACCAGTGTCAATAACATTTATCACGTTACTTTTGCTCTGTTTAATAAAATAATGTACCGTCTCAAAGGCTTTTATTAACAACTCTTATTTATAAATTATTTGGTGTTACAAATTTCGGTAACTTAATAAATAATAACAATTTATTTTAGGTAGTTACTATTGCTAGTTGTACATTTAGTACAGTTATAATATTAATATAAATTGTGAAGTTTACCTTAAGTTGGCAAAACCAATGCGCTGTTTTTTGTTGATGTAAGTACAAGGACATTTAGTCGAAAAATATTACCAGCTTACTATCGTGTTTAATATAATAAAATGTGGTTATTTACATTGTTTTATGCTGTTGGAAAATTTATAATAATGCAAGGTTTTTACAAAGTCCTAATTCAAAAGTTTGGTAAATCTAACGATTAGCTTATCAGTTTATCACTTTTTAGTCATTGCAACCCTATCTTTGCCTGCTTTCATGGTGTTATTCAATATGGCAATACTAATATTTCCCGCACAATTTCTCCAACATTTTGAAATAGCAGTATTTGACGTCAAACTCCATGTCGTACCAATAGTTGACAGCTATGCAGCCGTGGCTCTGCGTGACGTGGTGGAACCATAGACTAGGGAGATACAAGCAGTCGCCTTTTTGGAGACGGACTGTGTATTTATGGGCCTTCTTGAATTCAGGATGCTTTGTGTAATTTGGGGCCAGGGGGTCTGGAAAAATAACATTAAGGCTGTAGTTTTAGCATTCCTAAACTAAGTAGCAAAATCTGTATATGTATATATGTCGTCGTTATACATTCTATAGATTGCTACTTTTGTTTTAAATAAATATACCAAGAAGTAAGTGGACTTTAATGCTTAGCTACTTTAGGAAAACCACATTTTTTCCCAAAAGCTTCTAAAAAAAGCTTATGAATATTATATTATGCCGTGATAAAAACACGCGAAATTGACTAAAAATCCCGGGTTCCCGAAGCTCCATAAATTTAAATCGAAGCTACCAAATATCCAAAAAACAAAATCTATCCATAATAAAATGTTCATATATCAGGTCAGGAGTCCCTCAAGGCGTGAATTTTGCATCATATAATGACTCACCAACACAAATCCAGGGTAGCTTATAAGACGGTTCCAAATCCACATCATTGGCTACATCCAGCTCGGTGTCCGTCTGCTTCGCCTTATCCGTAGGGAAGTTCTGTATAATATTCCACTTGTTAACGCTCGTATCAAACTTGAACTCAGCCTGGGAGAAAGTCTTGTATGGTACAAATGGTAAGTCCGTTGGTGGTATTAGTATAAACTCTTTGAATCCGTCTATCACGCAGTATATGTTCTCGTAGGGATCTTTGTGCACTGAAAGAGATGTTTAGGTTGTGAACAAGCTTGTCGTCATAGGTGTTTTCTTGTTTTTTCTTATTTTTTTAAGGTGGTGAAGTTGTTTGATTTTTTGTGCCAGACAAGAATGAACTTTATGACTATGAAAATAAAGTGCAAAAACGTTTAAAAGCAGAACTACGAGCGTGTTTTCAATTGTTAGATGGAAAGTCAGATTAAAACAGTTTACTTGGATAGGCTCAAGTACAAAGACAGATTAAAATAAAATATTGAGATAAGCCTGCTTCAAACCAAGTGTTTTTGTGGATTGTACGATTGTTTGTTATCCCAATAAAAGAAGAAAAAGTGTCAGCCCTGAATCTGAAAAAACTAATGATGAGCTCTAGTGTGATCAAAAAGTAATTATGCCCGAAAATGCTTCACTTGCACAGCAGCGGCTGTCTATGCAATTTGGTGCAAACTCGGCCCAAGAAAAAATAACATTAAAAACAGAAATAGTTCTACTTACTAGAGGTGACAGCCCTCTCATCGCCCATCCAGAAGTTGACAGCATCAGGGGTTTTGTTGAAGGCTTCACTCGCAAACGGGATCTCCGTGTACACATCCTGTATCAGCTCGGGGAATTCTGAAGTCAAGTTGGAGTTCTGTTTCTGGATGTATGGTATAAAGTTCTCTCTGTGAACATAAAAATGATAAGTATTCAAATAAGTATTTTTTTTTATCCCCATTATTACGAAAGTTACTACGAAAAAAGTCTTTAATGTTTAATTTTAATTATAACAGTAGAAGTTGTAAAAAACAAAAATATTACACTAATTTTACAAAATATATTTCACAAACAGGTACTATACAATTATAATTCTGTGATAATCAATTATTATTATTAGTGGGAATGTCCCACAGCTGTGCAAACGCCTGCCTCTTCTTCCGCTCATCTCTGCCATGAGCTGTATTTGTGATGAGGCAAAATACAAGTTCTGTTAGAATATAACTTATTCAGCTGCTTTTTAAGCTAAGCTATATTATTATGGTGCCTGTGCCACAGCAAAGTCGAGTTTAACTCAATTATAAAACAACAGTGATTTTAACCCACTTTTTCTCTTGCAAGCAATCCAAGAACTCCGACATGGTCATAGTGGTCTCGTACGGCAGAACAAACACCTCCTCCCCCTGGTCATTCTTAGTGATACCGTCAGCCAGTCCATTAGGAGTGATAGCTACTGTTACTTGTTTATCTGGAATTATTTCCCTGAAATAACAATATTATTATTAAGAGATTAATGTTTCACAGGACTTTTAAAAAGATATGTGCAGTTAATCATGCCATAGGATACAGTGTGTATTCCTTGATCATACAAGTATAGAATAGGTCGTAATATTAATAAAAAGATGAACAAGTTTATAGTTTTGTTAGTCAGCAAAACAACACTGCTTTAAAATATTTTTATAACAGGCATATTTAATGTAGACCATGAGAATTTGCCACAAGCCACTCACACACAGTGTTAATCTCTATTGAATGAAACACAAATTTAAATATATGACTAATTTACCTAAAATAATTTGCGTTCCATTTGGACACGGCCGGCCAGCTCGCACAGCCGCCTCTAATAACAACCGGGATATTTTTCGCTACATAATCTCTATGGAACTGTAAAGGCTCTAACACGCCTGTTTCTGCTATGTCTTCGCCTAAATATAAAGCTAAAAGAAAAAAAATATTATCGTCCGTCGTTGCTAAGTTTTAACTTGTCATCTAACGCAATATTTACCAGTTGACTCGTCATTTAGAACTTCGTAAGCTGCTGTAAGTACGTTACTCATGATTTTAAAACTAATTCGGGACTATTGTTTTTATTTATATGTTTCTGTGTGAAGTTGTTGTAAACATAACCTAATAATCTCACTCCATTGTTGTTGTTCGTTTTTGACAGACTGACTGAATTTTGACAGATTGCTCAGCTGATTGTCTTTGAGAACCTTGAGAACGGATAATACCAAATAGCGGTCGAGCCGAATAAAGAATAATAAAAGTAAATTCTATTTAAAACAAAACCATAGTTTACCAAGTACCAACTGTGGTAACCTCATGATGAAGCCTATAGCCGATAAACTATCTTATCGAGAATTAGAAAATCGTTTTGCTGTTTAGCTAAACAAAGGTTGTGACACTCTTAGCTTCTAATCGTCTTTTCTATAGCTAGTCACTGCAGGCTCTTGTCCCTGCCGTACTGTGTGTTTGTGGTGTGGGTATATACTGCAATAAATTAATCAAATGTGTTGAAAAAAAACACTTATTTGTATCAATTAGGTACATAATATAATTCGGCACACATGATTTTGTTTAATAAAAAATACTAATCAGTCTCTATATATATTTCATTGGCATAGGTTTCTTCAAGATTCCCTTAATGGGTGGTGCGTCGGTGTCTTGTGGAGGTTGTTTCGGCGGTGGTGGCGGCTCCATAGGGGGCGCAATAGCCTCGCTCACAGTCGGCGCTGGCCGAGTCCGCCAAAACGCTCGCGGCGCAAACGTATACGTCGAGTCGAAAGCAGTAACTATAATAAAGAAGAAAAGTAAACGTCTGGAGGTCTTTGCCTAGCTAATTTTACACTTTGCATATGATGAAATCCACAATTTGAAAGGAAAACATGGTTAGTGAAAAACACCGTTAGTTAAATTGTTTCTTTTTTTTAAATATAATTTGATTCTGGAGTTGTTCCTTACAAATCCTTGAGTGATTGTCTTACAAGGTCTAGGTTCGTTCTAAGTCATATTAATAGAGTAAATATCAATGGATTGATAGACAATAAGCCAATTAGACCTGCCTTGAACTTGGCAATACGTCAGATTCAGTCAATATAGTCGTACAAACGATACAATTATGCCCATGATCTACTTAGAAAAGCTATAATAATTAATATGAATTGTTTAGGTCGTCTTCCTTCAATCAATTCAATGGTTCGATGTCAATCCTTTATTTCCTCATTGTCAAAGGTATTTGGTACGATTACTACAGCATAGATCGAAATTATGATGCTATCTAAAAACATTTCAATAGATCGCGAATTCTTAGTGAGTGTTCTGGACTCAAAATTTCACAACTTGAAATCACTTATGGATGCAGAACCAATCATGAAATCCTTCTAAAATTTTATCGTAGTAAATCTTGGGAATGAACAAACCTACTACTGATCGTTTTTCTCCAAATTATAAATCTAAGCAACGTTTTGTTTAGTGTTTAACTAAATAAAAAAACCCAGAACTTTTAATTACCTTTAGGCTTCTGGTTAGTGAACTCGTAAATCGACAGAGCACTCTGGGCCCTCGGTCCTGGCAGCATGTTCAGGTCAAAGAACTCGTCCACTCCCTTCCGAGTCGGTTCAATCTTGTTCTTCTCGTGCAGTTGACGTAAACGTACCACTTTGTCGAAGTTCTGCATGAACGTCTTCGATGTGTTGTGGATGGCAATTGTGTCTAGAATTCCTGTGTAAAATTCAGACATTTGAGATTATAAAGGTCGATCTATCAATTATTAAAAACAAAAGGTGCAACAGGCATGAAATCTTTCAGGTAAATATATATATTCAAATTATTCGTATTCAAAGTACTTTTTACAAATAATGGCAAATTTGTTAAATACAATCTTCTTTCCTTATAGCCTCTAATCCAGGATAATGAAAGATAAAGACAGTAAGTCGAATAAAGAATAACTTTAATACTTATTCTAATTGCATAGACCTACTAAAAATAACATGAAAGAAGTAACGTACGTAGCTGTGAACACCTTGCTATGATGGTCTCTTTATATCGATGTTTCTTTGTCATCGGGTTCCCAATGAAATTAAGGTCCACTAAGCTTACTAATGTGCATAGATCATCTGCAGTAGCCTGTGGATATGCAACACGATGAAAACTTGTTTGATGTAAATAGTATAAGGAATCTATTTGCATCAACAATGAAACTCGACTTCCGTACGAAAAATTTCTGAAATGCAACATGGAACAAAGATGGCCCTTTGCTTTGCATCTATTAAGTGCTCCATATAGGTGTTCGCCCGTCTAAGTTTGGGAGGAAGTTTGAATAACTACATTCTATGAATTTAAATACATCAAAGTTCGTTTAAGCATTCGTAATACACGCACAAGCCTTCAATACGGTAAACTTTTTTTTAAGAGTAGAGTTACGAAATGCACTTTATTACTATAATCAATACATATAATATTCTACATGAATACCTGATAATCATGCAACATGTTCTTCTTGGCTATAAGCACCTCCAATCGTCTCAGAGGCTTCGCCCACGCCATATCCGTTAGTTTATTCTCTGATACGTTGATTATTCTGAGAGAGGACTGGAAAAAAAATTACTTACTTACAAAATGAGAAAACTTTTTTGGCTATATTAGTTCCATAAGTTCTATTATAATTGATAGTAACTGTCGTGAGAATGATTCATTATTAAATGATGTAACGGTTTACTCACGCGTATTTATCGGGGTAGCCCGACTAGTTTCGGACCCAACCGGAGTCCTTAATCATGAGCAGACGCGGCGGGATCGCGAGTCGAAGTTGGGTCCGAAACTAGTCGGGCTACCCCGATAAATACGCGTGAGTAAACAGTTACATCATTTAATAATCTATTATAATTCTTTAAAATCCTCCTGTATGGTGCTCATTGGGCATCAGGGAGTCTACCGCCACAGCTTAAAGCGGGTGCAAAAGAGGGATGCCGCTCTACGTCGTATATCGCTTTGTCACGCTTCCACAAACATTATAATATTTCTTTAAGACATGTAGTCAGACCCTCAGGTCAGTCTGGCGACTCGAGAGTTTGGTGAACTTGGCAGTCACACTAGCCGTTATCGTTACAAGGTTTTTGGGACTAGACTGCTCATAGATAGCAAATAATACGCCGAATATACTCACACCAATGTATATGAGGGTTCGTGGATCGAAACACAACGCATCAGGACAGTCAACGTTTTGTTTTTCAATATGCAACTCTTCCAAATACTTTAGACCTTCCAAGTTTTCTACCACACTGATTTTATTGTTGCCTAAGTACAGTTTTTTGAGGCAATGCAAAGAGTCAAAACCCTCCATTTTTGTTATTTTGTTCCATTGTAAGTGTAAATGGGTGACATTATACAAATGTTCGAGATTTTCGATTTTCGTCAACAGATTGTTGTGATAATAGGCGTAGAGGATGTGACCAGGGTTCTTAGGAACTGGCTGAAAATAATAACGTGTATATGTAGAACAAGTATGATAATTATATTTAAATAAGGAGTACTCATGCTTGTAAAACGTAAGGTGAACTTGAAACTTGAACTGCTCGGATAACCGGGTCCTAAGTTCTAAGGTCACCACGCACTATGCGTAATGTGTTGCAGGTTTGATTCCCACTAGGGGTCAGCATTGATTGATGTGTCGAGAAGTTGTTTGAGCATTTGATTTTAATGATTGTGAACCCCACGAAACTTGGAAAAGTACCTTAGTGCCGGGGTCACGTTATAACGAAATAATAAAATGGTTCATTCCATGCAATTAGAGGCTCAGTTTTATAATGACAGAAAACGTATTTTTATTTTACTTACTATCTTTGATAGGCTCTTTTCATGCATAAACAAATGCGTTGGTCTTTTCAAGATTTCTAAATTTTTCTGGCGCAGTATTTTTTTCGCTTGTTTGCGCATTTTTTCTTCACTCAATTTTAAATCACTTAATTTAGGTAAGTTATTCATGTTTTGAGAGGTATCAATATATCTCGATAAAGTAAAACCCCTTTCCAAAACCAGATAATCGATCAAACTAATTTAAATATGGCGCCTGTCAAACCAAGCTCGCAAATGTGATTCATAACAACACGGTTGCTAAGACAACTAACTAAACCATTTCAACGTAGACAGAGAACCTGTCTACGCATTTCAATAATCATCATTACGAAACCACATTATTTTATTCATTTTATTAGACTAATAAAAAAAACTTATTTTGAAATTAATGTTTAAAATTACAACTAACCATATCTTCTTTGTTGAAACAAAGTTATAAATATAAATATAATAAATATATGCGGACAACATCACATACATTGTTCTGAACCCAAAGTAAGTTGCTAAAGCACTTGTGTTATGGAATTCAGATACAACTAAGGTACCACAAACACCCAGACCCGAGACAATGTAGAAATGTGAATTTTTACATTGACTCGACCGGGGATCGAACCCGGGACCTTAGAGCTAGCGACACCTTGAAACCGGTGCGTACGCCACTCGACCACGGAGGTTATAGATCACATTTGTAAATTTTAATTTATATCAAAATATAAATTCTCATTTTTGTTAAATATTACAAGGGCACTTCCCATTTTAGTAAGCCAATATTCAAGAGGCCATTTCTGGAAGAATGGTTGTCAAGCCATAACTAATGTCAATATGTCATTTTCAATTGACATTAATGATTGAGTTGTCAGTGTATAGCGTTAGCGTTGTTGCCGTTGTTTGTAGATTTATGTAAACAGCGGTTATTTGTAGTTAAGGCTTTTAAAATTAATAATCAGGTAAGTAAATACACTTGAATCACCTTATTACAAATTTAGGTTGAATATAGTCCTGCTTTTTCAAAAACTTGTGTGTATTGCAAAATGTAACCTCAAATATAACTTCCAGCAAAATGGGTGAACGTTACAACATTCACAGTCAATTGGAGCATCTTCAAAGCAAATACATCGGTACAGGACACGCGGACACAACTAAATACGAATGGCTGACGAACCAACACAGGGATTCTTGCTGCAGTTACATGGGCCACCCAGATTTATTAAGCTATTTTGCCATTGTCGAGAATGAGTCGAAGGCCCGAGTTAAGTTCAATCTGATGGAAAGGATGCTACAACCTTGCGGTCCTCCACCAGAAAAGCCTGAAGATTAAACACTGTAGTTTATAGGTCCTTTTAATTAAAGTGGTATTAATAAAGTTATATGTAAGGATTTGTGAGTTTATGTCAAACCCAAATAGCTTTTTTTGTTGTAAGTCAATTATTTTAAGGAAAATGCCTTCCAGCATGTTGTGGATTGGTCCATAATAGAACATGTAGACAAATATGGGCAATGGTGACACTCAAATGTTAATGGATACTCTTCATTGTAGACACTAAAACTCTTGTGTAGCATTCACACTGGTGTTGTAAAAGTAACTTTGCAATCAATCCAAATTAAAGTCGTGGAACTAATAATAGACCAGAAGGTAAAATTTTCTGCCCAGTAAGAGTGGTTGAAGTCTCCATACCTTGCATAGCACAAACATTTGAGTCATCAACTAATGTTCGTCCTTAAAAGGGCTATCAACATCTTTAGCCAATGAAAGATCAGGAGGCCTTAGCCCAACAGTACTGGCATAAGTTCTACCATTAGCAAAGATTGCTTTGATTACATTAGTTTTTTAGACGTAAAATTCAATAAATTTTTGTATAAGGATCAAATATTGGTGAGGTTATATTAAAAAAAGGAAAATAACAACACAAAATTAATTCTCATCCAGCATTTAATAATTTTCTCCATTCCTCCATCTTGATGTTTAAAGCCTGTTCCCTCTCATTTGCCTCCTCTTCTAACCTCTGCCTTTGTTCAAAACTCTTCACAATATTCGTAACAAGAACTTTTTGCATCTGCGGTACAAGTGATTCACATTCTTTCTCTAAAATATCCATTGCTGTGTTCACACATTCTGTATCCAAAGACCCTACTAGTGCAAAGTCTGATATCTGTTTTAACTCTGACAACATTGACATTGTTATAACTCCATGATTAGAATTTGTCTCTGGGCTGATTGTTGCTACGTGTTCTTCGGCCTCGGTGGGGTCTACAAAGAGCCTGTCGCCAACAATGGCTACGGAACATGCTGTAATAATATCATACATGGGTACTGCGGCATCTGCTAGAGCTAAGCCTGCTGCGTTGATGGCTGCTGATAAACATGCTCCATCATGTTCTAGAATGTAGATGAAGACATCAACCTGAAAACAAAAATATTTTGATTCGAAAATATTTGTTGTGGCATCTCATTTAATTTAAATTGAGGGTAGTTGTAAGTAATTTACTTTTGATTACCAAATGTAGTTGATAATTCAACACCATTGTTATTTGCTGATGACCTAAAATTAGTTATGAATATAAACCAGAGAGAGGATCATGACATTCTTCAGCAGGATATAACTAGAATCGAGGAGTGGAGTTTGCAAAATAAATTATATTTTAACGTTACCAAATGTTCAGTTTTATCGTTCAGTCGTGCGCGTAACCCCAGTCATCATCAATACCATATGGACGGTAAACCATTACGAGTTACTGAAGTCAGGGACTTAGGTGTGCACTTCACTTCTGACGTGAACTTTAGGGTTCATATAGTGAAAGTTTGCAAAAAGGATTACCGGAATTTAGGCATGGTATTACGTTTAGCTAACCAATTTACTAACTTGAGAGCTCTGAGAACACTGTACGAAGCACATGTCAAAAGCCATTTGGAGTTCAGTGCCGTTGTATGGTCACCACATGAGATTAAATATAAATTAATGCTTGAGCGTATACAGAACAAATTTATAAGATTTATCTATTTAAAAATGTACGGCGTTTATCCAGGTTTTCCTTTATTATATCCAACTCTATTTATACTAGGCATGGTAGGTTTTTATAAGATTGAAGTAAGACGTGATGTGGCTGTAGCCACATATTTGTTTAAGATAATTCGAGGCAAAATAAATAACCCGAGAATTTTTGAGATACTCCAGCTATCAGTTCCGGACGAATACGTCAACCGGCGAAGGAAGCCGCCGCTGTTGGTGGTGCCGCGCGCGCGCACCAACCTCTTACAGCGTGCTCCCCTGACGCGTGCTTTGCGGACGCTTAATACGTTGTCACAACGGATACACATATTTAACTGTAGCCTGAATGATTTCACAAAAGCCGCTTATTTGACCTGTACCGACTAAGATTCTAAGTTAGTTATAATGAAAGGTGTTAAATAACTCTTAATTGGTCTATCGTTTATTAGTATTAAGTAATACTAATGTAACTGTATATTTTATAACTGTATATTTTATGTAACTACACTATTGCATTAGGTATTGTCCTGTTATAATAGTTGTAAGTGGTTTAAATAAATAAATAAATAAATTTTTGGTAGTTTAACTATTTTACTTTCCATTCCCAAATAATGTATTATTTGTAGTTCTATGAATTTTTCTTATGGAATAAAAAGACTTTGAAAGTCCGTGCTGTAAGCTTCATCAATTAGTACCAAAGACTGCAACTCTCTAAATTCAAATTCGTAATTAAAAAGTTATGCATGACCTTTCCTAATTCAATATAATTATATGCAACCTTTTTTCTCATTACCTGGTAGTTAGGAAACAGATGTCTGCACACAGTTGGCTCTAAAGCTTTCCTCAACGCCACTGATAAAGCTTTCTCCTCAGCATCAGGCGCGTGAGGCCGGCGCCGGCGGGGACACGAAAATGGCGCGAATTTCACCTCACAAAATATTTGACCAAGTTGACTGAAAATAAGTACAGAGACACTTTACTCACCGAGAACGGCTTTATAAATTTTTGGTACCTAAATACGTAGGTAAGCAACAGTAAGCGATGTTAACTCGAAAAGTCTAAACTTATAGATTAGATGAAGGTAGAAAAGTTTTTCAACTTTTCCTTTTTTTCTCCCCAACTTCATAGCGTAATAAATAGTTCGTGAAAACCAACCTGAACTCATTCTGATGAGGAATCTCTCTCGGATCAAAAACAGAGCAAACAACTTTTGTTTTCCTTAACTCGACGTAAGCTGATCCCTTCGCCTGTGATACCATGTCCGTTCTAGCAACTGGAAGAAAATAACACTAAAGCGACTGTTCTTGAAAGAAATTGTTATTAATAACAACGAGTACATACAAAACATACACATGCTACGCGCTTCAGATAACGCGCGCCCGTCTTTACGAACTCCTTTATCATCCAGTAACTCCTTGTAAAGTTCATCGTATGTCTTCAAGTAATCTTTAGTGAAACGTTTATAAGACACACTATCATCAGGTCCATTGAATCTTCTATAATCCAGAGGCATTTCGAATAAGTTGTAATCTTTGTTATGAATACAATGACCCCTCTCCGAATAACCTTAAAATTACAATTGACATTTTAAAGCGTTTTATTTTAAACTTGATGGCTATGATGGTAAATAAATAAAACATTTTTTTCTGATTGCTTTAAAATGTAATGCCTCTTATCCCTAAATTCACAAAAAAAGACATGTTATGAAGTTGTCTAAATCGTGTATTGGAATTTAACTTCATCGTCATTAATCTGGAAGCTATCTTAACTTACTTTGGAATAACTAAACGTACCATGTTTCGTTCTGAAACATGTTAAAAAGAACAGTCCTTTTATTTAGCGGTATGATAAACATGTATTTCCTAAAGCTGTAGTAATTGGTTAAGAATAATATACATGTTAAGTCAGTTTGCATGTTTGGTAGGTATTTCCGAAGGCTTTGGCGTATAACACACAACCAAGCAATCTCCTGAAACCCTAATGCTCGTTTTCTAAACGAAGTGAAAGTCAGTGACAAACTGACAACATTACAAAGAATGTCAATGTCAAATAAAACGTCAATTCGGCCGAGTTTATTTCGATTTTGGTTTACGAAAATGTGGGATATGTTGTAAAAAAGTGTATTGAACTCATATTATTTGGCATCGCTATGAAATAAAGATAACCAACTGTTATTTTTGCTATCTTTTTCAAGTAACGTCTTTTTGTATATTAAGAAAAGTAAGTATTTTACTCTGACATTCACGTAAGGGGTGACGTTTCAAAGCGTGTTACACAAATTCTAATAATGTGTAGGAATTCAAATCGATTAATAGGTTATTATTTAGGTATACGATAACAAATTATCACGGTTCCTTATTTAGTTGTTTAGCGTGGCATCTGTGAATGTAAATTTTATTTCGTAGGCAGTTATTCTACGCTCAGTGATACTCTTGAATTGTGTTCATTTGTGAGTATATTATTTATTGTTATCGCTTCGCAACTAGACACAAATCGTGCTCGTTATTAGTGTTTGTTTTCGTATTGTTCAATTTATCAATACAGTTAATATTGTACCACTGTTGACTATTGTGATAGCAAAACTACTTTAATTAATTAATGTTTTATCAAATGACATATTTGGTTCATAGTAAAAATGCTTAATTTTGCGTTAAATTACTTCCTGGAGCTACTGTTTATATTTTAAATTTGAGATTCTACTCAAATAGGTTAGACAAAGGCACTCTTAAACACACCTGTACAAACTGTACATAAAGGAGAGACAGAGAGACTAAATTATAATTTAATTGCTTTTGTTCAGTCACCATGGCACTTACTACTTAGTATTATTTTAATTTTAATTTAATCACATAATTAATAATTTTGTTATTATTAAAATGACAATAGTTATACAATTTTAAATTAAAAAAAAAAATACTAAATGGAAATTTTAAGTACACATTTTAGTGATAGGATATTTTTTTTTTATCTTAATTCATTAATCTTTTTTTAGTCTTTGAAATCTAAGATATTATCTATGATTCACAAGAAGTGCCCTAATACATTGATATTTTCTATTACATAATATGATAATTACAATTTATAGAGATTACTTAAGTATATAATTATGTTTGTTACTTATGTGTATAACTGCTTTATTTTTTTTTAACTAACAGCTGACTAGGTTTATGCAGTCTCTTTACAATTATGTAAAAAGGTATTTTTTATTGTCAATAGCCGGATATTACTTAAGAGCTGTGTTTTTTTTAGTCAACCAATTGACTTTTATTGCTATTATTTGTATTGATTATGTAACCTTGAAAATACCATATTACTTTGTAACTTGTTTTATTTTAAAATGTGATAAAACCTGTTTTTCTTTAACATTAATTTTTGGGGTTTTAGTATTCAATTCTTGTCAACACTTGTCTTGTAAACTGACTGTAAAGATTATTTTTACAAGACCTAGTTAAAACCTTTGTAATATTGATTTGCTTGCAAGGAAAAATTGGTAATGGTCACATAATGCATTTCAGCATAAAATGCATTTCAGCATTTTATCAATTAAGGCATAATATTTTAATATCATGTGAATTTAACCTATACAAAATGACTACACCCTGTATAATTTTTTTTTCTATATGCAGGCACAGATTTGTCTTAGTATCAGAAGAGAGGAGATAAAAAATGATAACAAGACATTATCAGCAGCATGGTCTAGCGTAGGTTAGGTAGTAACATCTAACTGATAAGCCGGTACTCATATGTAACAAGGGTTAGATAATGAATACTAAGTTAATGTTGGTACTATACCTTCCTATATACATACATATGCACATACATTATGAAAATACCAGCCTACATACCGTATATACGTCCCACTGTTGGGCACAGACCTCTTTCCATATAGGAAAGGTTTTGAGCATTGATCGCCAAGTTAGATTTCCGATTTAATTATTTTTTCAATCCTGGTTTCCTTTCCAGTTTTTCCTTCACCATTTGTCAGTTTCGGTAACATTATGTCAAAGCCTAATAAATTAAAAAAAAAAGTTTAGTCCAAGTCGGATTCGCGGCACTAGACATGCGTTGTTCAATTAATATACCATTATGTTTAGATCTACTGTGAACTTCATAGATGCTTGCACAATCATTAATCTGTTATCAGTATGGTAAAGCAAATCTATAAAATGAACACGAATTACTCAAAGTCGTAAAAGGCGTTAACGAATGTCGATTTAACGATATTTATTACCATATGTGTTAAGTTTACGCGTTTTCCTATCATTATTTAAGCAATTTACCGCGAGTAAATTATGTATTTTAGGGTAATAAGGTTAAGTTATTTACAACTGAGACTATAATATTTTAACCATTTGCGTTAAATACTCGTATCCTCAAACGTATATATTCTAATATATAAAAATCCCGTGTCACGATGTTAGTTACCGTACTCCTCCAAAACGGCTTTACCGATTTTTACCAAATTTTATATACGTCAGTAGGTCTGAGAATCGGCTACTGTCTATTTTTCATAAACCTAAGGGTTGTCCACCCTTAATATTTTGTCTCCACTGTGATCATCGACTTTTAGGCGGAACGTAGTTCGCCGGGACAGCTAGTACCTGTATAAAATAAGTTATGGAAAATGAGGTTTTAGTTCTTATCTGTAAAGATAGTCTGTTGAAGTGTAACACACGTTTTGCTACTTCAGTCATACAGTAGTTTTTCTAACTTGCAAACAATTTAACTATGTGTGGGTTTTCTATGATAAAAGTACAAAAGTCCTAGTCCTGGCAGCTTGTCTTGAGACTGTTGATGACTTGAATTTGTGTAACTGTGGCAGTGAACTAAATATTGTGTATAACATACAATAATATTACTTTTAGGAATTAGTGGTAGGCCCATTGCTCATTACTTTTTTAATTTTTATCTCAGGCTCACGTTTTTTCTAGTTAAGCTAAAACTTTTTTTTACTTCTATGCTAGGACAAGGTCTCACAAAGAACTACAATTAGAAAAAAGACTGGTTTATTGTTAAACAATATGTTTATTTAATTAAGTCAACTAGAATTCAACCCCATATAAGACAAACTCCTCTTTGACGACCTCCGTGGTCGAGTGGCGTGAGCACCGGTTTCAAGGTGTCGCTAGCTCTGAGGTCCCGGGTTCGATCCCCGGTCGGGTCAATGTAAAAATTCTTATTTCTACATTGTCTCGGGTCTGGGTGTTTGTGGTACCTTCATTGTATCTGAATTCCATAACACAAGTGCTTCAGCAACTTACTTTGGGTTCAGTACAATGTATGTGATGTTGTCCGCATTTATTATTTATTTATTTAAACTTAAATTTATTTTTGCTTGTTTCATAGGCGTTTCAATCGAACAGTGACTATTCCTTAGCACTTTAATTACAATAAAACTAATAATATCTAAATCCTTAATTTCGAGAGTCGTCAAAACAATCTAACAGTGGTTATGCCTTAACGCTCAATTAAAATAATACTTGCAATACAAATGCTACACCAGTCACTTACCTCTATAATTTTGCCTCTCCTGACCATCCAAAGGCTATCTGGAAGATATCGCTGTTACCGACAAGACCGCCATTGTACCGTTGCACTGTACATTCTATTCTAATATTTTTATCCCTTAAATTCCAGGGTCTTCAAAATGCTGAAGAAGCGTAGCGTGTGCCTGGCCTTGGCGGTGTTCCTCGGGTCGGTGGCGGTGTCACTAGCGCAGGGCCATGCGCCCGTGCCGCCATCGCCTGTCCCGCCCCAGCCTACGACCACACAGGTATCAGATTGTATTTAAAAGTACGTCAGGTATATTAGAGTGAGATTGGTTGAGAATGCGTCTTGGCATTGAGCCTGTAGATGTCACATTGTGTGCAGTATTAAGTCAGTTGATGGGGCCTATGGAAATGCCGGGTCATATTTTTCCCAACAAAGAATCTTGATGAACTTGTACAAATAAAATTTCTTGGATGAAATACAGACAAAATGATCAGCTTATACAAATGTCTAAAATTATTGAATGAAATACATAAGAGGTATTGGAAATGACACGATATTTCCACTTTTCTTTGTTTGTACAAAACGTAGTTAAAAAACAAGGAACGAAAGTTGCCCGAACTCTGATATACGGCAAGCTTTGTACAGGTGGCTTTTAATAATACAGCTAAACTGTCACCTATATATATATAACGGCTAGATAAAACACAAAATAATTACCCGTTATCGTTCAGATACTAGATAGTAAAAGGATAAATTAATATCGTTTAGAACCCTACACAGATCCAATTATACGGTACGGCAATTTGAAGGATAGAGTAAACGACGCAATACCATACATACATTTACCTATACATTTAAAAAAAAATGTATTACTGTAAAAAATATTGTAATTGTTGTGATAATAATTCTTGTGTGGAAATATTTGTAGTCGAATCTAGTCTAATTGAGACTAATTGTAGTCTTATATCCTCCATAATAAAAGGAACAGAAACAAAATTAGTTATAGCGAGACTGAAATCATTATCAGTCCCTTCCACATAATATTTCATACTAAGCGGAACTTGAATCTTTGCTTACATTACAATATTATCTTTGCTGGCATTATATTTCATAAAGACTAACCGAATCTTTGTATTTAAAAAATCCTATTTACAATCAGTATTTTATTAATACATAAATAAATCAATTAAAATCGTAAATGCGTGATAATCACTTCGCGGTCACTTTAATTAAAATCTATATATATTTAACCGCTTTAACGATAAACTACGATCTTAAGAAATATTTATCGTTATAAATTCGACTTGTTTTTATTATTTTAAGTATGAACAATGTTGAATGAGATAAGAATTTCGATTATGAGTCAATGGAAGTGGGAGACACAGTTTTACTCTCATTTAAAGACACGGTGTCACCGTTTGAATATTGTTGTGCCCACTTTCTTTGTATGATAATTATGTATGACTTTTTTTTACCTTTTGAGTCGTAATTTCCTGTCCGTTTAGAAAAAAGTGTTGGAGCAAACTTCTGCGACATTTCCTTTCCTAGATCCTGATAATCTTAGCGCATTAAAAATAATGACGAAAAGCTTTGTAGTCTACTACTCAAAACTTTAGTACAGTACTACGGTCTTGTATAGTAGTAGACACTCAACTACTGTGGTAGTAGTAGAGTATTCTTTAGTAGTCTGTCTGTTTGTTTACACCATTTATAAGTCCAAAAATGTTAGCCAATTTTCATGAGTTTTGATTCAATGGATTACTATATCCTGAATGTGCGTATAAATAAAACTAAAAAGGTCTACATGTATGACAATATCCGATATTAAACAAGTGAGTATTCACTTGTTCAGAGATCAGTTAACCTAACTATAATTATAACTTGGTATAAACTATAATTTAAAAGTCTTACACAAGACTTTATTTTTACTAATTCACGAAATAGTTGCCAATGTTCATTGTGAAAGTCGCAAAAATCTGAACGGAACAAAAAGTTTCAAATGACCATGACCTAGTATTGTATGTTTACAGTAATGCAACCTACAATTATATCGTCGCATTAAATATAATTGTTTATTTATATCGGAGTGTATTCGTAAAATATTCGTGTCATTGAACGCATTAAATTGTTATCTCTGTCATTTTCGTTCGGGCAATGCGATATAGATGGCGCTGTAGGATGTGTTTATTTAATCGGAAAAGTGAGTGATTTGTAATACTATATCCATACGTTAACAATAGCTGAAGATATTTTTTTTGTCCAGAAACGAGCTTTTTTGTGGTAGTTCTAGTTTGATATGGTTTTTTATTCCTAAAAAGCTAGATTACCTAACTTTTAACTAGGTTTTCAATATTTCTATCTCGACGGATTTGACTGTTTGAAATAGAATTATGTCATCAAAGCCTACGAAACGACGAGCCAATAGAAAGATCTAAGGCATTTTACGTCTTTGAAGTCTGAATCAATCTGCTTTCCGACAAATAAACACTTATTTGTCAAAGGCGCGTACAGCTACGTCATTAGCACTTCAATAAATATACATTGACATAAACTCGTGGGTAGACGTATAGGTGATGCTTGCGGTTAAAATAACACTTATTTGCCATATATTTTTGAATGGCATACCTATTTGTAAAATAATCTGTTAATTATCTTGCTTATTTTTATAATGTGTGACAGGATAATAGTTTTAGTTTATAACACTACTAGCTGTTGCCTGCGACTTCGTCCCCGTGGGTAGAAGATATAAGTTATGATTTATACCTGCCCTGTTTTTTCACATTTTTCATTTTATCTTCGCTCCTATTAGTCGCAGCGTGATGGATTATAGCCTAAAGCCTTCCTCGATGAATGCTCTATTCAACACAAAAATCATTTTTCAATTTGGACCAGTAGTTCCTGAGATTAGCGCGTTCAAACAAAAAAACCAACAATCAAACAAACTCTTCAGCGTTATATATTAGTATAGAAGTATAGATTAGTATAGATGTATCAAAATGAGATTGGTTAATTTGTATTATTCTGAAAGTACTCACGAAACCTAGTGTACCTACAGTCTCGGTAGTTACCCAATCTTTATGTTATCATAGTAAAAGCTATTTTAATGCCCTTTGAAGATCTTTAGAAGCGATAAATAATGATCTGATCAGGAAAATATTTGTATTGGACTGGCCCGTTATATTTAAATACGATGTCATATAGCCTGATGGCGATTATATGAATATAGAGACTTATAAGATAAATATATTTTGTTTAGTAGTGCGGAGATAGTAGTAAATTAAAATTACCAACATTTCGGGGCTGTAAAACTATTTTCGTAACAGACTCTTGCGTAGTGTTGTAAAGAAGAATATAATCGTGTGTGTGCTACGTTTATTGCTGAAAACTTTGAGGAAAACGTTGCCTCGTATCCACCGCATGATAGATGGTAACACATGGCTATCTGATGACAAGTCAAGGTCAAAATTCACGCACCTAAAGCGTAAAAATGGTATAGTTTACTATGAACTCATCTGTACTTGTACCAAGACGTCTTAGAGCAGGGCTGCTGCCGTTGTGTGAGCAGGACGGCGCGGTACACTGAACGGAGTGTCGTCTCGCTTGCACTAATGTAATTTGCAATTTTGGAAGAGAGAGATGCTCTACACCGTGTAGTGCGCTGTCACGCTATGATATAAAATGACTGAGATGATGTTTTGAGAACGCTGAAAAGAAATGTCGAAGTGAAATCAGGGGTCGCAGTCTTGTATGAAGGATTGCAACGCATTGCCATACACCGACACAAACATGCGAATGACGTAGCACGGCGGTTCAGGTTTAGACAGTAAGAGTTTGACACTACCCCGATTGAGTGGGTGTCCGTGAGGATTGCCTCGCCATACCAAAAAAGGGGTCGCCATCTCTTTTAAACTCCAGACATTTTTAAATGGGAGTAAAACTAATGAGTATAAACTAATGCAGAGTATTTCTTTGGACTGGCCTTTTGAGGAAAGTACCGGATCGATCTGTTCAAGCTTGTGGCAGCAAGCGACATGCATGCGTCGACTAGCTCATGAAGCTCAACCATTTTTGAGGGAGCTCCACAACTCGACAGACCACATAACCACTAGGGGCACTATCAACAGGATAGTCAAATACTTACTCAAATCGCCAGTTTGAGACAACTAAAAATGAATGAATTAATAAACGCTTCCACAACAGCAATAATTATCGTGGTTTGTTGAAGATTTAATAATGAGTTCTTTTGTATTTGTCATTGTTTTCACGTTACGTACCTATGATCGGATTGTCTTTTCGCAAGGTTCTTTACCGCAGCTGATGAGGAAAACCGCAATATCACTGATTCAGAATCGGTTCTTCTAAATATGCCTCTGGCTAGTACCTATTGTACTGAAATTTGGTACTTACCTAGGTACATCAATGAAGGCTGTGGAATCTATATAGTGAGTGAAGCTACTAGTCTTACTTAAGCATGGAGGTTCAAAAATAAATAGGATTGTTGTTGGAGACTAAATTCTAAGTCATCGGGAACTGGGAACATGCGTTGTTTTGTTTACGAAGAAGCTTAAAATTCTAGTCTAGGTACTTTGTAAAGTCAACTTGAAATTTTGTTTTATCTGGAATCGCAGAATCGGTGAAGACGACATAATGGTTTAAACGTAATAAGTCTTTTTTCGGATGGGAAATCATCAAATGCATCGTTCCGCTTTGGGTTGTGCGTAAGGGAGCTTTTACTGACTTCAAACTACCCATGTTCTTTCCTTAGCCCTTTGTTTGTTGTACACTGAACAAGAGCCGCGGTCGTCCTTTCGAATAATCCCGCTGTGTTAGACTGGAACCGACAAGACTTTTTGAATAGAATAACACAAAAAGTATATTCTTATTTATTAGTACTCGAATTTACAAATACTGACATATACCCACCCTTTTTTGCCGCATAATGTTGTCCAGTACAAGAAGAAAAAAGACATTTTGCCTATTTTTATAGACCTTGAACTCTGTTGAAGAGTTCCAAAGATTTGCGTAATATTTATCTAACAAAGAGATATTAAACTTTTAAGCAAGCTTGTGTTGTTAATTAGTGGCTATTGCAAAAAATAAAAAGTGTTATTCACAATCGCAATCGTTATATTAGTTTTTTTTATGTATCTTCTTTGTATACACGTATTTTTGAAGATGTCTAAAAACATTACGGTAGAAGTATTATTTTGCTTATAATAAAGTCTCACAAAAAGTACGCTTTGTAACGTTTTTTTTTTAAGAATCAGTTTGATATTCGTAATTTTTTAATCTGTTTGCTAGTTCGTGAAATAATAAAAAATGCGAGCGGCATTTGTAATACAATCAGATATAGTGATGACATGAAAAGCTAGTTGTAAATATTATGAAAAAACAACATTTCTTTTTTTAGTTCATGAATCCCAGTTATGACGTCTATGCAATGGCGGACGTGTCTAAAATTTTAAAAACATATTATATCATTTCTGGACGCTATTTTTGGTGGGTTGACACATACGTACATAATATACAAAATGCAGACAGTTATAAAACTTTTTGTTCCTACTTCCAGTAATTCGATAATTTACTCACTTTCCTTAAGACATTATTCGTGACCTTAGGTCAGGACCAGGCCGTAGCCGTCATAATTAAGGATAATTAAAAATAGACTTGTCTCTAATATTGTGTTGAAGGTAATGATCGATTGTAAAAAGTATTATTACAAGGATTCTATGTTTTATTAATTGGCATTAATCTTCGCACAATCTGTTGTTGTTTTATAACATTTCAGTTTTTTTTTTCAACCAGTCTTAGTATTGGATACCGTGTTTGCAGTAAAATGGGTTTGTAGAGTCAGCCACCTAAAACTTAATACAGTAAAATTTTCGTTTCATATAATCGTCAATTACATCCAAAGTTTAACATTAATACCTACTACATGATGTGGCAATATTTTTATAGAAGATGATCCACGTCCGAAAATAGCAACTATAAAAAGTTGTAGCTTTTCCCAAGCATTTGACCTGACCACAGTCAAGGGCAACTTTTTATCAACACTCAAAGTAAGTACCTTCATAACATTTTATCTACGGAACTAAATATATTTGATGAAAAATAATAGTAGGTTAAGAGACCCAAGATGACCCATGCCCGCTTCGTTGCGCGTTATTTTTCGGGTGTCTTGCATATGTGTATTGCATATGACTGAAAAATAACGTAGTGTCCTATTGGTAAAAGAATTTCCAATATCGGTTCAGTAGTTTCTGAGATTACCATCCTCAACGTTAGATCGTCAACGTCTTCCAGTCCAGGTTTTTGCTTTAGAAACAAAGTAATCTGTAATAGTTCAAAGTTGATGGTGTTTTTAGAGGAGCTCCCTACCCACCTTTTATCCACCAGTAATAGAAACTATGTCATGTGATAATATTGCATTGTCACGCAATATACATATGCTGTCAAAATTTTAGCTCAATCAGAAACCGGGAAAGGATCCAATATAATGTCTATATTAAACAGATAGACAGACACTACGAGACAGATGAAACAAAATAATACACTGTAAAAACAGTTGCCAGTTATAACAATAATTTTTAGGAAATCTTGTTATAGATAATACCGATGCTATAGCAATATCCTTACCAGTTTTTATTCAGTTTGTTAGTAATTTTCATACAATGCAACCTCGCTCGGATAATTACGAAGTCATTGTATTTTTTAAATGGAATGAGATCAAGGTGAAATCAATTTTAGGGTTTTATACATAATACAAAAATCTAAAACTGTGTTTCTGCCCTGTAATAAAGGTTAGAATTATTTATGGCCCACGTTTTAAATATCCTTTAGGTTTTTTTCTCTGATTAGGCTTTTCCTTAGCTTTGTTGGAGTCGCCTTGCAGTCTTACTGGCTCGTAGTAGTATTTAATCAAAGCACAGTAGTCTAATCTATCCTGTAATTAATCTTTTTATAAAAATCCTTACCCATCGTACTTTCAAAAATAGTAGGTAGAAGTCAACACGTGTAAAATATTGTTTATTTACTTTAAATCTCGCGTTCATTAGTAAACAAACAGCGTACATTTGCGTGTACCGGTTTACTAGATGCTAGGTAGGTCGTTTAGTTAGAAATCAAGAAACAGGATTGTAAGGGGAAGTGCCTCCGTACTGCCATAGTAGTAAATATCCATCGGCCATGTTTTAAAGTAATGTTTTGGGTAGTGGAAGCGTGATAACATACGAAATGGCGTAGAGTGGTGTCCCTTTTCTACAAATGGAATGATATTATTCTAAAAGGTCCTGGTGACGGGTCTGCGTACGGAGAGTGATGAGTAGCTTATGGGACTCGTGCCGGACGGCGCGTGTGTGTTCCATGCGAATCTCGAAAAGTTGTCAGCAAGCCCTGGTGTAAGGGCTGATATCTGCTGCGTGCTAAGCCAACGGAATTGTCCGAAACGTGTACGGGACCTAGGTGGGTTTCGGCTAGTAAAAGTTTGAAACGGGATCCCGCTCAACCCAAAGCGATGAGGGTCGTTTGATGAATTTCTCGTCAATTCAATACATATAAAGGTTGATCGTTATCTCCTAATGATGCTATGCGCGTAAACTGAATTGCCATTTCTTTTTACTTTTATATGTTCCCTGTTAGCAATAGTAGGGCGTTAGGTTAAGTATTGCAGTAATAGATCTGTGCTTTGCGTGTCTAACTTAAGCAGTATTGATAATCACTATCTTGGAATCGATTAAACTGTAAATAGCTATCGTACCTTTAGTACTCTTTTAGCATCGTATTTAACTATGGTTTTTTTTATTAAATACTATCTGCTGCCCACGGGCTCGCCCGCTACATCAAAAATGATCCCACGGGCACATAAAATTGGTATAAAACAATCATATTTGTTAATACTAGTTATAAACTATCTGTGTACCAGTTTCGTCTAAATCCGATCAGTGGTTTTTGCGTGAAAGAGGAACAAATATCCTCACATCTAAACATACAAATTATTGCTTTGATAATATTAATATCACAGAGTTACTTTTTCCAAATATTTAGTACTGTAGCCAGTGAGTTACTAGCTACAGTTAAAAAATAAATTGTATTATATTTCTTAAAACCACCCGACAGACGTAAAAGCATTTTGGAGAAAATGATGTTCAACAAACTTGCGTGCCAGACAAAGTCTGGTCTTTATTTCGTAATGGAAAGTTTAATGAGTTAGTACTTAAGTAATTTTATGTTAAAAAGAGGTTTCTCTTCATTATAATTAACTGTCTGAGGTAAGTTGTATAAAAGCATCAATGGCTCTTGCTTATTATAAAAGAATTAGAGTGTATAGACTGAAACACATAGTTTAGGCCGTTTGTCATATACTCAATATTTATTCCATAGTTAATATTTTAACAGTTGGCAGATTAAACATAGAAACAAAATTGGACCCTGTTGGTAACAGCATATTTATAGAGGGGAGGAATAGTTGGAATAATAATAGACCCTGTATTACGTAGTACTATTCTATATTCTGTGCCTGAATTAAAAGGGTGTGTTGCCTGTTTTGGGATTGAACCTGCAACCTCGTGCCTACTAATCTGTACATGGTGGATATTAAGCAAAAGTTAGACGTTTTAGACATTTAGGCGCAGCCAAAATAATTCCACCTGGTCTAATTAGATACTCAAGTTAATAATAATATATAGACGTTTAACTCGTACCTATTTAAGTTCTGTTCGGCGACATTAGCAGCTAGATAAATATCTAGTCAGTATTTTATAGGATAATGCACGTAATGTTGAGCAATAGTGGTTATGGTAATCACCGAGTAGAACCTTGCGTGGCGTGACCGCTAATACGAATGCTGGTTTAGTCCTACGAGCCGTTGGACGCGTAGATACATGTTTTGTATTAAGATGTTAAATTAATATAAGAAAGAAAAAAAGGTATTATTGGAATACGAAAAGAGTAACCATGGAGTTGCTTGCTCGTTCTTCTCCATGAGCTTCTCCGGTAGCTTCAATAGGAGACTGACCGACAGACTGACACTAGATTTTAATATTGTTTATATATAAATTGTTTGACGTTCAAAAGTGCCATATATACTGGTCTATACTATAGTCTATATAAGAATTTGACTTTGACTATATATAATAAAAAGTACTCTTACAAAAAAATTTGTAAGTTTACATGACAGTTATGCTATGACGTCTTAATAGTATGATAATGTCGCATACAACACATTGGATCAATTAAGTCAAAATGTTTATTAAACACCTATGCAGAAACAGTAAACACAAAGACCTCCTTTTCATTGAGTACCTAAATTAGGAGGATTCGTTCGTCATTGAAAATGTATCAGAATTACAAAAATATATGGAGCAAAGTGCGGAAAAAAATCGAACACCAAGGCATAGCAACTCAATAGTAGATAGAATGAAGTTTGTTAGACACAGCAACACAGCTTTCATTGCAATTTACTTCACTACGTTTTGTTGATACATTTCTTATTAGAGTCTTACATATAACTCAAATTAAGAAATTTTGTTTTGTGTAAAACTGTGTTCTTTTAGGGCGGTTGCTAAGTATGAGTACTTACTATAAGGGTTCAATGCCCAAGGTTAAGGCGTGTCTCAGAGTTTGTTGAGCTCCCTGTTTGATTGACTCGCCTATTACTAAGGAAGTTTGGAGATATTATGTTACTGTTGTTGATAAAAGGAGCATGAAAAACTTTTGCAATTAGGAACTATAGATACTGTTTAAAACGCTTTTATTCAAACCCTGATTTTTGTAAACGCTGATTAAAAAAATACGCTCTAACTTTACCCACTTGAATTGAAGGTCTTGGAGACAATTTCATCAAAGAATATGTTTAGATAAGAGGCTAAGGTGATAATGTAATGGCAAAAAAAAAAAAAATTCTCTCATGGCGAACTATTTAGTATAACAATAAGGAGCCAAACTTGATAATTTTATTGAACCAAATGACAGCTACTTCACGTTAAATGAAAAATAGCATCAACTAAATCGGTTAATCCAGTCCGAAGCTCTAAGGTAACAAAGTAACAAACAACAAGTTACAAAATAGAGACGAATTGAGAACCTCTCCCTTTTTGAAATTGGCTGAAAACCCATAGGGGTTAAGGAACCTTGAAGGGATTCGGTTAAGAATTTTAATCAATTTTGAATTCTGGAAAAAATACCTGGTAACAGTACTTAAAACTTATCGCAACTCAAAACACAAAAGCTGGTCCACCTCGTGATTAAGTTCATTTACCAGAACTTGCGAGTTGATGGGTTTTGCAGTGGTTGAGGGTCTTCGTGATCGATAGCGCGGCCATAAACGATTAAGATTTACAACTCACGGCACCACTGTAGTTAGTACCGTTGGAAGAAAGTATAGGGTGGGTTTCACCTTCGTATTATAGAGCTGAATGATGTAGATGTAAGTGTTGTAGAGTCTTCGTATGACAAACAATATTTCGTATGGAGTTGTTATATATTTTTTGCCCCTAAAAGTTCGTAGTAAACGTTATCCGGTCTGCCAGTCTGCAGTATCTTATGGTTATTGGTATTAGCCGCAGATTCGGAGTGGAAAGATATTCTGTTTTGTCCGCTTGTGTCTAACATCTAATCGAACCTGTGAAATGTAACTAAATAAATCAATGGAAGAATTTGACGATAACATTAACAAAATTATTTTCACAAAGATGATTTTTTATGAAGTTTCGTCGCTAAATTTGGTTTGTCATTTGTTAAATACAAGGAAACACAAGCCACATGAGGGACAATAGTAAATTCAAAAACTAAAGTGGAACAATCAGTTTCATCCATTTTGAAGCGTGCGTAAGCGATATAATCAGGAAATCGCTATAGTTTGATATCACGCAGTCCTTGAACTCTGGTGGTTATCAAATAACTATGCCAACACGGGTGACATCAGTAATATGACCATCAACGGAATTCCTTGATCGCTAGATAGGCCTACACCGATCGAAGTAAGTTAGGTACCTAGTTATTTTAGTTCTCAATATAGAAATGTCATTTTGATACCCTGTGTTGTTAGTATGTACGTCCCAAATACGCTTGAAAGAGGTCTCTTTCGAGGATATTTCGTTTATTGTCCTAGAAGTTAAATTAGTTATAAGAAACTTTCAATAGATGGCTGAAACAAGTCTCTAAACTATTGTTTAAGTGAAACCCTTTCTTGCTAAAGGTAGAGAAGAAAGAGTAAAGAAAGAGGTATGATTGAATTTCATGACTTTGGTGACGAAATTACAGAAATAATAGTTCTTCGCTTAAAACCTTAGTTAAACTATTTATCTAGTTTATCCTTCTTACAGAGATACCTAAAAGAGATGGAACGCCGCGCCTGTCCGCTATTATCATTATTATTCGCTATTATCCTATTTAATCCTAGCATCATTATCATCGTCTCACCAATCTGTATATAGGTACTAGCTGTTGCCCGCGACTTCGTCCGCATGGTTAGAAGATATAAGTTATAATTTATACCTGCCTTCTATCTATCTTGTAGGATTCAGTCAGCGTTTGCAATGTAAGCGCAAAAAATGTGTTTTTTTACGACCTCACATTAGAAACCTCAAAAATTGTAGTCTATGTGTTATTCTGATGTATAAGCTATATTGTGGTAAAGTTTCATTCAAATCCATTCAGTAGGTTTTACGTGAAAGAGTAACAAACATCCATACATCCATACTTACAAACTTTCGCCTTTATCTATTATAAAGGCGAAAGTTTGTAGTAGGATATCTACCCTTGGCTGGGTAAACGTATTGTAGCCTGTAACCTTAATGACACTTCCTACGTCATCGGATAGCACTATAGCCATAGCTATGCTTTCGTCGACCCCTGACGACTCATGAATTTTGGCCTTCGTGACTGTGTATCATTTGTCACGCCTACAAAATAAAATCAATGGAGTTAATTTTAAGAAGTTGTTAGATATATGGAGCATGTTAGTGGTTAACGGTGTTTGGATTATATTGTTCCAGATTTGAGGGATGATTTTTAAGTAATACTACCCTAAGTCACTCATATGATAATGATCTACCAAAGGAAAGATTTTGAATGTTGGGGAGTTTTAGACATTTTTTACATATTTTTACATACACACATTTTTTTTTTTTGATATCTGATGAAAACAGTAAGATGCAAATGATTACTATCTGTTTCCAAAACAACTGTTTCAATATTGAAATTTGGTTTCATATTGCATGCTATCATCTTTTAGTTCGCTTTAGTTCTGTTTACTATTCCTAAACTTGCCCATTTTGCTATCTCCCAACGATCTAGTTATAGCAATCTATCATGAACAAAACATCGATCTGTATTTGAGACTGATTTTAT